>NW_015551131.1:141521-147417 GCF_001515605.1 Sinocyclocheilus anshuiensis
AAAGCAGTCTTAAGTCTCTGGGGTATATTTGTAGCAATAGCCAAAAAAACATTGTATGGGTCAAAATTATAATTTTTTTTATGCAAAAAATCATTAGGATATTAAGTAAAGATCATGTTCCTTGAAGATATTTTGTAAATTATATAGTACTCTCTCTATACTACATGGAATACTACTGTAAATATATCAAAACTTAATTTTTGATTAGTAATGCCGAGTTCACACTGCACGATTTTCAAAGACGTCGCATTACTGTTGGTTTCACACTGAACGACTATCTGGGGTTAGGGCCTAAATATCACGTTATTGGGGTCGCTTCAACCTGCTGACATAAAAAACAACCGGCTGCACTCACTGGTCCGCAAACTACGTTTCATATAACTCCTCCCCGAACTTCCCGCTGCCCTGTATCTTGGTCTCTCATTGGCTGTAGGTCATCGCCGATGTAGTTTTTCAGTCAGAACACATTTCACACAGCGTGATTGTGAAGGGCGATTCCCTCAGATCGCATCTTTGATAATTCACACTGCGTGATTGTCACTCGCGTGGACAAGCACCGATTTGCCTCCGATTTCAGGCATTTGTCGGCGATTTCGCAAAACCTGTCGGCGAGTGAAAAATCGGGCTAAAATCGTGCAGTGTGAACTCGGCATAATATGCATTGCTAAGAACTTCAACAACTTTGAAGGCGATTTTCTCGATATTTAGATTTTTTTGCACCCTCAGATTCCAACAAATAGTTGTATCTCGGCCAAATATTGTCCCCTCCTGACAAACCATACATCGATGGAGAGCTTATTTATTCAGCTTTGAGATGATGCATACATCTCAATTTAAAAAAATTGACACTTATGACTGGTTTTGTAGTCCTGGGTCACAAATCTCTTGAGTGCCGTACTGCAACTGTTTTATTTTGTTTGTTTGTTTCATTCTCATAGCGACATGCTCAGCCCAAAGTTAAATGTAATATATTGACACGGTAAAGTGACCTTTTCCCATGGTGCTCTATTGCTTTAACACAGTTTTTCCCAACCCTGTTCCTGTAGACAATACACATTTTGGGTGTCTCGTATCTGACCCATCCGTGTCAGGTCTTGTAGTCTCTATTAACACACTGATGATCTGAATCAGGTGTGCTTGATCAGGAAGAGAGTCGGTGTGTGTCTCCAAGAACAGGGTTGGGAAACACTGCTTTAATATGAAAGGCCATGTAGCTCCTTGACACAAATGCTGAAAGCCTCTTCTGTCTCTCACAGAAATCGGGACGGAGCGGGCCTGTTTCCGGGACATGTCCTCGTTTCCCGAGACCAAAGCGGAGAAGTATGTGAACCGTATCAAAGGAAAGAAGTTCCTGCAGTACAACCGGCTGCAGCTCTCGCGGATCTACCCTCGCGGTCAGCGCCTGGACTCGTCCAACTACGACCCGTTACCCATGTGGCTGTGTGGCAGTCAGCTGGTGGCTCTTAACTTCCAGACCGCAGGTGAGCACAGGCTCTCGCTGGAAAAATAAACCGTTGAGAAAACTCTCTTGATGCACTAAGACTTTTGAGTTCTCTCAACAATAGTGTTTTACAGTAGTTCTCCTCAGTAAAGATGCTTTGTTTGGCCAATGTAAATTTTAGAGCTGGTACAATAAATCGATGCATCGCAAATCGAGAAATTATTCCGCATCGATTCTGAGATTTTCCAGAGGCATCGCGATTCTCTCTTGAATCGATTCTGAGCTTAGTTTTTAACAGCAGATGGCACTGCGTGCTTTAGAAATAGCTGTATTCTGCTTGCTTCCAGTTCCTTAGACACGCACCACTTGAACCTAAAATAATCATTCATAAAGTTCGAAAAGGTTGAAGCGAATTACAAGGATGTTCACAGTGGGCTGTGTTTACATTAATCTCGCATCATAAAAGCATGAAAGCCGATGTGCAAGTACATTTAACCACTTACATTACTCAGCCGAACGCGCAAGCGCACTTCTTTGTGAGCATTTGAGTGTGCAGTTAAAAACTAGCCTAGAGCGCCATCTGCTGTTAAAAACTAAGCTCAGAATCGATTCCAGAGAGAATCACGATGCATTCCGAAAATCTCAGAATTGATCCACGAATCGCGATGCATCGATTTATTAGTAAATTTGTTTGTTCATGCAATGCTGATTGTCTTATTGTGCTGATAGATTGTCACAGCAATTGAATGTGTAAACAGTCACCATGTTACCAATTTTATGTTTATTTACGAACAGGGTTCTCAATGGTCATGGAATTTCTGGAATATCATGGAATTTTAAAAAGGTCTATTCCAGACATTGAAAGTCAGGGAATTTTATTTATTTTTTGTCCAAGTCATGCAATATCAGGGATTTTTGTTTGTCGCTTTAAATTTTAGTTTCCGTTTATCAAAATGTAATTTTTCTGTACCATTTTTTTTTTTATCGCGTTTTTTCAAACGTTTGCCTATTGTTATGGTTAGGCTATTTTTCAGTGCCATTTTATTCCCTTCCCGCTCATCACTGAAGTCAAAGGCAGTCATCAGGCTGTACTTGTTAACTAAGGCAAACATGCCAGGAAAATGTACATTTCAAGAGCTTTGCCTAAAAAAATGACCACTTCAAAGACTGGGTGTTTAAAACAGACGACAGAAAAGCTACATGTAAAGTTTGTAAAACTACTATCGAGCTATCAAATATGGGAGAGGGAGCGGCTTGTTTTTCTGTTCATTATAGGTCATGGAAATTCAGCTTTTTAGTCAGTGAAAGTCAGGGAATTTGACATTTGGCTTAGAGTGAGAACCCTGTACGAATGATAAACCTTAATGGATAACTCGGTCTAATATGTAGACAACATTGTCTTTGATTGTAAAACAACTCACAAGTCTAAGATATCCAGGAAAAGGATATAAGTGGTTGAGCATACTCTAGGCCTCGAAACTAGACGCTCAAACCTCAAGAACGATGGCAATCAGCAAATGTTAAAAAGATGAGCTCTTTACATCACAGTACAACAAATAACTAACAATAATGACAAACCAACAACAAAAAAGTTTAAATTAAGTGAGCAAACAGCAAAACAATAACCCTATAACAGTAACTGCATGATTTATTCATGCTGCAATGCATGCTGGGAACTCACAAAGCCTTAACATTTCAACAGTATGAAATTCATTGTTCAGCCAGCTGTGTTTGACTAGTTGGGGACAACATTTGGGGTAATTTTGTTGGTCTGACAAGGGTTTTTATGTAGTTTCATTTATTTTCGTCTATTCGAGAAGGTTCTGTAGATTTCTCTCGCTCCTGTCCTCTTGTTACTCTGTCGTCCTATCGTTTAACAGAGTGATCGTTTCTCTGCAGATAAGCCCATGCAGATGAATCAGGCGCTCTTCATGCTGAATGGCAGGAGCGGTTACGTGCTGCAGCCGCCCATCATGAGAGACGACAGCTTCGACCCGTTTGACCGGCACTCTCTGAGAGGACTGGAGCCCATCACGCTCTGCATAGAGGTACACATGCATGCTGCACTACAGCGGACTACAGCCCAAGCGTTTCACACGGAGCGCCGAAGAACGGTGCTTTCACACGGAGCGCGAGGCGATTGATCGACTAATTCACGCCTGCACGCTAGGTGGCGCCGACCAGCAATGTATTTTTCCTCAGATATGTATCTCGTATATGGCTTTTACATCGTCCACTGCTCAATATACAGCATTAAATTAAGAAAAATAAAGTATGGTTCTACACCAGAAACACAAACTATCTATAATGCTTACAAGAAAACATCTTAAAATTAGGGGTGACCCTGAATAGTCGAAGATTCGATGCTTCGATAGGAGGAGCCTGATTCCACTACCAATCTCACAGTCGAATATTCGCAGAGGTGTTATGATCATGCCATTTCGGCTATATGGGGGTCTGATTTCACATAGAACTACTGGTTTTCTCCTAATAAGTTAATATACAGCCTATTAAAATAATGCTGTAAATAAGAATCTGAAAAGAAAGAAGCTTCAAATAAATATGTTAACGTGCGTGAATAAATCCAACCACCTCTATAGATTTAAGTTTCACTTTCCATAATCCGTGACCGACAGAGGAGCATCTTGGTGGCAGGGATTTAAAACTTTAACAAGACTCAAATTGACACAGACAGAGTGAAAGACTGGATTTTTTCGATCAGGTAGGGTACAAGTGATTTCAAAACATTTCAGCCGGTTTATATATATATTGTGTATATATTATTTATCTCATATAAGATGCATTTGGTTGAGTTGTGCTGCAGTAAAGCGCTTCATTATAGTATTATACGGTGATTATCTCTTCAGCGCGCAGCGCGAGCAGGACAAACAACAATGCAGAATATTAATAACTATGACTGGGACTGTCATATACATAACATTATAATGAGAACACTATTATAATAAAACGCATCTTCAGCGCGCGCAGCTCGAAACAGAAATGCAGAACATTAATAACTACTGTCATATACATAATGTTATAATGAGAGCACTATTGTAAAAAACGTTCACAGACGTTAATGTTAACTGTCTTTTAATCAAAACTAGGGATGCTCCGATTGATCGGCTACCGATCAATATCGGCCGATAATCACGTTGGGATTGTTGATCGGTGGTCTCTAAAAAGGCCGATCTCAAAAAAACGATCTCAAGCTGATGACGCTGCCGTGAGAGGTTTATAAATAACGAAGCGTATTTTATATGAGATAAATGATCAGTAAATCCCATTGATTAAAAACCTGCTGCTTCATTCTACTGGTCATCTTCAGCGCGTGCAACTCAAAACAGAAATGCAGAGCATTAACAACTACTGTCATATACATAATGTTATAATGAGAGCACTATTGTAAAAAACGTTCACAGACGTTAATGTTAACTGTCTTTTAATCAAAACTAGGGATGCTCCGATTGATCGGCTACCGATCAATATCGGCCGATAATCACGTTGGGATGTTTGATCGACGGTCTCTAAAAAGGCCGATCTCAAAAAACCGATCTCAAGCTGATGACGCTCCTGCCGTGAGAGGTTTGACACGACATGCAGCGGCACGTCTATGTCTCTGTACGGCGCGGGTGAAATAATTATAATGCTGAAGGTGAGGTACTTTATTAACCGTAGGATTGAGCAACTTAATATATAAATCTAGGAGTAAATGCAAAAGTGAAAAGCATTTAATAATGTGTTGCTTATATTTATTGTGTTTAAACATGTCTATGAAAGACTGTATTACTGTACTGTGTAAATAAAAAAACATTTTCAGTGACAATGTTTGGATTTGAAATCAAAATAATGGATAAATGTTGTGTTTGTGGTACATCAGTACATCAGTAGCGGACTCCTGTGTGAAAGCTGCTTCCCCTCTCACAAGAGTGACCTAAGAGGGGAATTCCCCCCATTTTCAAAAATGAAATTCAGGCCCTGAATAAATGTCTAAAAATCCTGATTGGAGTATCACAAAGATCGGTATCGGTGATCGATATCGGCAGATACTGCTTTCTGTGATCGGCCTCAACAATCCTGATCGGAGCACCCCTAATCAAAACATAAAACATTATTTTTGTAACTGCGAGGCGTCCATTATACATTTTCCCTGCGTGTTAACGTAATTAAGTCGACTATTGGCAAGATTCGAAAATTCCGATTCAACTATGAAAATCCTTAGTCGGGGACACCCCTACTTAAAGTATAAACATAAGTACAATTTGCATCAAGCCATCAGAGTGAGCACACTCTGACTTATAACCAGTGTTGGGGAGTAACTAGTTACATGTAACGGCGTTACGTAATTTAATTACAAAATAAATGTAACTGTAATCAGTTACAGTTACTAAGAAAAAATGTGTAATTAAATTACAGTTACTTATGAAAATGTTAACGATTACAAAGGGGATTACA
>NW_015551131.1:149031-149640 GCF_001515605.1 Sinocyclocheilus anshuiensis
ATTTAATTACAGTTACTTATGAAAATGTTAACGATTACAAAGGGGGTTACATTTGAATATTTACAGGCGTCCACATTCAGATTTAATTGATTTCTTTCCCAAATTGCACTGACTACTCTAAAATATGAGACATACGGCCGCGATGCGGAAAACACAGAGTGGTTCGTATAATCCAGTCATAAAAACGGAACTCCTATTACGCAGAATGTCAAGGAATATGCCACATTTTGGACGAATAAATCAAAACTAGGTCAGTACACTTGAATCAAAACGCAATATGGACTATAGTGTCCAAATGAATTCTGCACGTTCTGCTTGTCTCTGTGGAAATCAGGTGCGGACTGGCCATCAGCAGCCGATTTGGCCCGCTGCTTTTTTTTATATACAGTGGGTACGGAAAGTATTCAGACCCCCTTAAATTTTTCACTCTTTGTTATATTGCAGCCATTTGCTAAAATCATTTAAGTTAATTTTTTTTCCTCATTAATGTACACACAGCACCCCATATTGACAGAAAAACACAGAATTGTTGACATTTTTGCAGATTTATTAAAAAAGAAAAACTGAAATATCACATGGTCCTAAGTATTCAGACCCTTTGCTGTGACA
>NW_015551131.1:150100-162573 GCF_001515605.1 Sinocyclocheilus anshuiensis
AAAAAACAGTATCATAGCTATTAAACTATTTCTTGTTATGATTTTAAATCTGTATTTAACCTCAGAACGATCTAAAAGTAAAAAGAGGTGCTAAAGTTTGATTTTGCAGTGACTAAATAATTATAATTAATTCAAGTGATAAAGGATTTTGAAAGTCTGACAGCAATCATTGTTGAGCACATGCTGTAAGGTTAACCCTGCATGGTGTAAATGTTTGAAAATGATTAACAGTTGAAAACATTCATTAGAAATTTAGAAAAGTAATCAAAAAGTAATCAAAAGTAATCAGTTACATTACTTTAATAAAGTAATTAAAAAAGTTACACTACTATTACATTTTAAATAGGGTAACTTGTAATCTGTAACCTATTACATTTTCAAAGTAACCTTCCCAACACTGCTTATAACCATCGCGCACTTGGAAGAAAACGGATAGTGCTCTCCAGATCACATGATTCAGTGGAGAATTAATGGAAATTATATTAAGAACATGTGAGAAGAAATCTGTTCTCAGACACCAATGATAACAAGAACTCTCTTCTCTCTCGGAAAGCTCTTCTTCTGTGTTTGTTTACACTGGTTTTCGAAATAGCGCCACCACTCTCACCAATAGCAGCTGCTCCGGTCATGTGATCTAAGCTCAAATCTGATTGGACGGCTGTTTCATTGAGGAGCGGTGGGGAAAAAATCGACACACAGGACGAAATTAAAAAATCTTCACTTTTTCGTGCCACGAATGATCGTGCCTGGTGTGAATAGCCCCAGAGGGATCTATTGTTTTGATTTAACAGCGTCATCGCGCCGAATTTCGCGTGCAGTGTGAAAAGGCCTTTAGACAGGGTTTCTGCCGTTCTTAAAGTCTTCGACAAATAAAGGACAATTTTTATCACAAGCATATTTAAAGAATCTTCAGTAACACTTTAGTTTAGGGACCAGTTCTCTCTATAACCTAGTTGATTATTAACATATTGGCTGTTTATTAGTGCTTATGAAGCACATCTCAATGCCTTATTCTTCATGACCATATTCTAGACATCTTAATCCCATAAACTTAACAACTACCTTACTAACTATTAATAAGCAGCAAATTAGGAGTTTATTGATGCAGAAGTCATAGTTAATAGTTAGTAAATAGTGAGAATTGGACCTTAAAATAAAGCGTGGCCGAATCTTTAATAGAGTTGTGCTTAATGTTGTCTTTTTGCATGTCAAATTTTATAAAATGTTTGTTTTTATTATATTGTGTTAATGATATTATGTTGTTGATTGTTTAATTTGTATGTGCCATGTAATATCTAATGCAGCAATAAATGTAGTTACAGCCAAAACCCACTGATTAAGACCTAAAAAGGTTTAAATTGGAGCAGAAAGACTTGTATTCACACCTGTCTTGTTTGGTTCGATTGAATCAAACTCAAGTTCGTTTCCCCTCTTGGTGTGGATCTTTTGGGCAGGTGTGAATACAGCAATCACACTCTGGTGCGGACCAAACAACCGTACCGAGACCCAGCTGAAGAGGTGGTCTCGGTCCGCTTCCAAACGAACTCTGGTACGGTTCGTTTAAGGTGTGAATATGACCCGACCTCGATCCGACCCAATTGCAGAAATCACGCTCAGAAACAGACAGCTTGAACATGTAGTGCTGTTTTTTTTGCGTTTCAATCACTTGTTTTTAAACCACAATGCTTAAAAATGCATGCAAATGACGAGTTTTCGTGACCATGGCGCACAGCCACGTGACGTGAGCGTGCTAAATAGGCTAAAGCTTGCCGTAAAAGTTACCATGACTATGTTGGGGGAAAATAGTATGGAGATATTTGAAATATTTATTAATAAACTAGTGTTTTCCGAGTCAGTGTCGCAGATTAAATTTATGATCCTGACTCACCATCTCATCATTGGACGCGCCTTTAGAAAGAAATCCATCTTGGATTACAGGGAGCACAACGTTTTGTTGATATTGTGAATGCACACAAATAAAAGTAGACCATTTACAGTTCCGAAAGATGTATTATTCTTACCTTTATGAGCAAAAATGACGGCGTATTTCATTTGTTTCCACTGATGTCCTGAAGCGCGCTTCAGCTTCCACTCTCCGCACAAACGATTGGATATGCACCTAATAGCGCACATTTATCTAGGTTAAATGTTTAAACTAACATTGTGATATGCTTTAAGTATTTCATATCTGTAGATTTTATTTTCGGCAAGTCGTAATTACAACATCGTATGACATTGTCTCATATGATGCTCATAAGTTTCTTCATATTGCGTTAGTATCTGATAACACCAAATCAGTAAAAGAATATAAATTGCACTACGAAAGATCTCCATGATTAGCCTGTTTTTGCACTTCCTGTTTTTCCCTGCTTGAGAATTTCTGTCCAATGAATGGATGTCCTTAGCACACGTGAGGTTTTGTTTACAATTTCTGGTTCACTTGCAAAAAAGGGCAGTGTGAAAGCGAACCGCACCAAACAAAAAAAATCTACATGGTATTTGGTCCGGGCCAAAGCAAGTGAACTAGCGAACTTTCCTGGTGTGAATACACAAATTCACTTTGATGTCTTCTTTTGTCATTTTTATTCCTAAAAAATCACTAAAGATTCAAATGACTAAAAATTCTAAAAAGATTCCGCAATATGCTTTAGCAACCAGAAGCCAAACACACAGGAAAAGACAAGTACAGGGTTTGGTCTGTGCTTTTGTTCTCCCGAGTGGAAACAGGTGATCAGCCAATACTGATCATGTGAGGGTGACCAAATAGTTGCTAATGAAGGAAACTGAACGTTGGTGTGTTTTAAGGTTTTGGGAGCGCGCCACCTGCCCAAACACGGTCGAGGCATCGTTTGCCCTCTCATCGAGATCGAAGTTTGTGGAGCAGAATATGACAACGCCAAGCAGAGGACTGACTCTGAAGGTGAGGTGCAGATGCAAATCGTTTACAACAACAACACATAAGAACAAACATTGTAGGGGTATGTGGGATCACTAAAAGATTGACCTGCTTTACTCTCAGCGGACAACGGTCTGAAACCCACCTGGCCCAGAAAACCCTTCCGATTCACTGTGTGCAATCCTTCCTTTGCCTTCCTGCGCTTTGTGGTCTATGAAATCGACATGTTCAACGACCAGAATTTTCTCGCCCAGGCAACGTTCCCCATCAACTGCCTCAAAACAGGTATGGCTCGCAAAAGAATGACCACTTTTGTGCTCTAAATAAATTGGGGTGTCCAGTCCTGCTCCTGGAGGGCCACTATCTTATCAAAACCGGGTTGATATAAAATAGAGGCGGACAGTAGTATTTTTTACTCCACTTTAAAAGTACTTTTCAATTGTCTGTACTTTATCAGTGTTTTTCTTTAGAAAACTTTACTTCACAACATTCCAAAGTATAATATTGTACTTTTAACTGCACTACGTTTCATATTAAATATCATTTAATTAGTGCTGTCAAACGATAAATCGTGATTAATCGCACCCAAAATATTTTTTTTTTGTTTACATAATATATGTATGTGCATAGTGTTTATTTATTATGTATATATAAATACTCACCCATGCAGAATATATTTTGAAAATATTTACAAGTATATACATTTATATTATTCTATTTTATATTATATATAAATATATTTAATATATGAACAACATATTTTTCTGAAATATATACATGCATGTGTTTGTATTTATATGTACATAATAAATATACACAGTATACACACATATTATGTAAACAAAAACTTTTATTTTGGGTGCGATTAATCGTTTGACAGCGCTACATTTAAAACTTAATTACATTAGAAATCTATTACTTTCTTTCTTTTACTCAAGTAAAAGTAATTCAAAGATTTACTTGAGTACAAGAAAGTACTACATTTTTAATGTTCTTAAGTATTAAAGGTAAAACAAACAAAAACTTTTATTTATGAAATGTAGTGCAGTAAAAAGTATGACACTATGCTTTGGAATGTAGTGAAGCAAAGTTTTCCAAAGAAAAACACTCTGATAAACTACAGATACTTTTTAAATTTACTTGAGTAAAGTAAAAATAGTTCACTACTGTCCACCTATTAAATCGTCTGGTTTAGCGCGATTATGAAAATGGTCTGCGATTATGAAAGCTGTTATGCGCAGAGGCTCTGTGATCAGTAGTAAATGTTGCTCCATCTGAAAGCACGGCGAGTTTGAGTCGCTTAAAACTTGCATTTGAAAAAGCAACATGCGTCAAACATCTTCCCAAACTTTTATGAACCTCTTGGCCAACAAAATACCACATTTAATAACATGTTTTTACTCCAAACTCACTTCATAACATCAGTCGAGAAATAAAATCCTTCTGTGAGATGATGTGGCTTCTTGCACAGAATAAGGCACGCAACATATTTCATAGTATTTTAAGCAGTGATAAAGGCTATGTCGATTAGCATTGCATTATAAATATACTTCATTATAATGAAAATTAGAAGAAGAACTCCGATAAACCATATATTGTCGTAGTCCTGTGTTTATTAGTCACGTTGAATCAATGAAAGCAGTTCAATCTTCTGTTTATTCATGCCCTCTGGCCTTCGGATGGAGCAATATTTACTACTGATCACAGATCTGTGCTTCACTGACAAGCTGCGTGTAAAAATCGCAGCTTTTGCCTAATCGTGAATGAAATTTAATTTCAATTAATCGAGCAGTCCTATTGCAGAGTTGTGGTGCGTTTTAAGTCATGTCGGATAGATCGTATTTACGAGCTGAACGCCCCCAAGTCGTTTTTACAAGTGGGAAACTCAAAATTTTCTGTAAGCCATGAGGAAGAGTTGGGGGTAAACATGTCGGATGCAATGGATGCAGCCAGAGACTATTATTATATATAGATATGCAGCATCTGTATTGATGGTCAATTTGTTGAAATTAATAAAAACAAAATTGTTGTCATGTACAATAAAACTATATAAGTTACATATACAAAATATTATATTATATAATCACCATAGAATATATGAAGAGTTCATTTGCAAAAACAGATAACTCCGTTTTTAAACCGTTTTCAATAATCATGTTTTTGTCATTGTGCATTCGTTAATTTCAATCAAATTGCAGCTGGGTTATTTTGATTAGGTAAAAAATAACTAAAAAATACAGCTAACTAAAACATGATAACATAATAAAAAACATGATTAAAAAAAAAAAAAACGGATCTGTTTTTGCAATTAACTCTTCATATAATGATTCAGTTTACATCACCTTCATAAAAACGGAAAAAAAGCAAAAACACGATGCACATTATTTATTCATCATTTTGTGGATGTACAGTTAAAAAAATCGTTGAACTTTATGTAGAAAAGTTAAATCGCCATCCTGTTCCGACCAAAGTGACTTGAATGCACCAGATGCCGTAATTATGACTTAAATGCGAACTTCCCAGGAGGACTTGAGCGCACCATTTAGCTCTAGTCCTAATAAAGCACACCTGAACTAGTTAATCAAGGTAATTAAATAGAAATAATAATGTCCTAATGTCGGTCTGTAGGCTACCGGTCGGTCCCACTGAAGAACAGCTACAGTGAGGATCTGGAGTTGGCGTCTCTGCTGGTGCACATGGACATCGTCAGAGGAAGGGTGGGCGTCACAGCATGTAGAAACACACTTTATTCATCGGCTGATATGCTGTGTCATAATGGCCGGCTGGTTTCTTCTGCAGCATGAGAACGGCGAGATGCTGAGTCCGTTCTCGGCGGCGGGGGCCATGGCCATGCAGGTGGGCCGGGAGCGGATGGGGGACACCAGCTCCGTCTCCTCCGCGTCCTCCATGTCCCCCCTGCCCTCGTCTCCGGGCCAGGCGCTGGGATATCGCGGGCGGGAGGGCTCGATCGAGGCCCGCTACCAGTCTCCGCTGGAGGACTTCAGAGTGTCACAGGAGGGGCTGATGGATCACGAGAACAGGAGGTACGCTTGGACTAAAGATGGGGGTAATTGTCAAATTATATGGCACATTAGGGCTGGGCGGTATATTGAGCAGACAGACAGAGCTCATAACTCTGACTAAAATATACATTTTGCTGAAATATTTGTAGTTGGACAATAAATGTGACATATGTAGAACTTTAAACCTACAAGTAAGTGTATTTGTATGATAGCACTAACTGTAAAGTGTAATGGGGTAATCAAAATAGCCTTTTTACGCAATTACTCAATTAGTCTGTGCTTTTTTATTATTTTCATTTTAGTTTAGTAAATGTAACTTCTGCTTTAAAAGCATTTTTGTTTTTAGTTTGCAATGTTAGAATGTAATGTGATTTTAACCCTTTTTTTCACATAATATATGCCTACATGCTTACATTCACTTTATTTGTTTAATCCAAATACAAAATACCGAGATACATACCGTATACCTCAAATCAGCCAAACATTACCGAGATTTTTGCTCATATCGCCCAGCCCTATGCCACATGTTGTTGTCTTTTATTTAACAGAAGTTGTGACAGATCTTTTTATTTGTATTGCGCCACACATCCGAGTGTAACAGACTATTGAAAAAGGGAAAGATGTAGGGCTGGGACTTTGTTTAATGCATCAGTTTGTTGTTTTGAGATGTGAACACAAGCTTGCGGTGGTGGAGTTTAAAGTGCCCCTATTATGGGTTATAAAAGGTTCATATTTTGGTTTTGGGAGTCCCCAACAACAGGTTGACATGCATGCAGGGTCAAAAAACACATTCATTGTCTTATAATATGCATTATTTTTTACCTTATTTGCTCAACGACTCCCAAACTATTCGCTCAACGATTCATTTTTCCAAACCCCTCCTTTGCGTGACTCTAATCTTGGTGATTGGTCCGATCGGTCTCATTTTCATTTCATCATGAGCCTGTAATTCCTGATAAAGCAGCGTTTGTGAGCGCAGTGCTACTTTGTGTACAGCGTTACCGGGGAAACCGCTATTTTTACAGCTGCAAAAGCGGCACCTAGTGGCAAAGAATGAATTTGCATTTTCATTCAGACCAACGAGAAAAGACCAACAAGTGGGCGGGCAATAAGCTAATGTTTCATGTTGACGTCAACATGAAACGGCTTGGAATTCATTTTAAAAACGACTCGTTTCAATGATTCAGAGTCGACTCTTTCTTTTGAGAGACAATAACTTTATACACGGTGCACTTTCAGATTTAAAACTTTGCAGGATGTTTTCATTCACTTAGAGCTGTGTTACACACTGCAAGAAAGGTTATTTTCAAAAATCCATAATAGGGGCATTTTAAGAGGTCTAAATGATTGGAGACATCTAGCATACGTCACTAGAGAGATTCAGTTAAAATTTTGATTAAATATTTTGCAGTTAAAAAAATGAAACATGCATGGGTGGAATCATTCACAATAAGATCTGTAACAGAGAATAGATGGGGTGAATTTTATGTTCATGCCAACTTTAAGATGATTACTATGATAGTTGTGATCATGGGCAACATTTAACTCATGAGTCTGCAGAAAAATGCAGTCTTTTTGTAACTGCATCAGCAAATTATTAACAGAAGTTTTAACAAAAAACTACTTTAAAGGGTCATGAAACCCCCTGTTTCAGCACTGGTTAGTTCTCACCACAGTTTTAAAAAAATGCTAAAAAAGTGGGCGTGGTGCGGAGCGGAGGAGGGGGAAGAGTGGAGACAGACAACACATACAGCTTCGGGTTCAGACAGTTTCATTTCGCTCCCATCGAGTTAAAAACACAAACCATCGAAAACATATATATGAACACGCTGTTGCACCTCTGATAACTTTTAAGGCTTATTCTGCGGTGTTTAAATAAGTCTTTTGACGGGTTGTATCACGGAGCTGTAAAAATGGTTACACTCACTAATGGCGCTTTTCCACTGCATGGTACGGCTCGGTACGGTTCACTTTTGAGGGGTTTTCCACTGGGTACAGTACCTGGTACCTTTTTCAGTACCACTTTGGTTGAGGTTCCAAGCGAACCGTACCGTTACCAAAACGTGACGTTTAAACTCTGCTGATCACTGATTGGCCGGAGAGAATCGTCACTTCCTGTGTCACTACCTGCGACACAGAGACACAACAGAACCGCTAGATTTAAATCAGCACAGCCAGCGAAGGATCGAACACAACTGTTTTGAACGAGCACACCTTTTTTTAACAACCAAAAAATGGCTGTTTCGTTGTCTGTTGAGGAAGTAGACGTTCCTCTCGTTGATAGCAGAGGAGTGGATCCAGCGAGCTTGATGGGGCGATGCGAAATGAAAACGTTTTTCAGGAGTTGCGGCAGTAGAGGCGGCGCAACTATAACAACATGTGAATAATCCCGCCCACTCTAAAGCAGTACTAAACTGCAGTGGAAATGCAAGCCAAGCCATGCCGTGCCAAGCCGAGTCGTACCACGCAGTGGAAAAGCACCATAAGTGAATGAATCGCGTTTGTGCCAAACTCTTATCACAAAGCAAAAACAAACACTTTCCTTCGATCCATGAACGTTTCTCTAAGTTAAAGTACGCAGGTCTCACAGTCTGAAGTGTCTGTCATAGCAAATCAACACAAGCTGTTGTGAATAATTAAGCGAAGCGTCTTCTCATAGGGTAAGAACACGCAGTCTTATAATCCAAGTGGATGCTGCACACTGGTGGTGGTTGAGGAGAGACAACCCCCCACCCCCTACATGATTGTAAAGCGCTTTGGGTGTACAACAATGCACAATAAAGCGCTATATAAATGTATCCATTCATTCATTCATTCATGAATAATTTAATAGATACCGACACGTCATCGATATACTATAGTCCTTTGCCACGTCACAAACTGTGACGTCAACACGATGTAGATTTTAAACACGGAAGATAAAAAAAGGGCAAAAAAGCTTAAAATTAACCAGTTTTCTCCAACAATTTAAATTAACGGATGCTAACACTGTCTTCTATGTGCAACACAGGCACCTGTGCTAAAATATCATAAAAAGTAGTCTGGGGTTTCATGACCCTTTAAGTATAAAAGTAGTGTCCTACCTTGGTTAAGGGCTAAACGGCTTCCACCAGACATGGCAGCGATTAACTGAAATTAACTTGTCAAAATCTACATGAATGACCCGTTTAATGTTCATTACTGACATGTCTGAGGGTCTCTCCTGGCTCATGGTGTTTCGTTCACACAATGTGCTGTTCATTGGTCACGAATAACTTAAGAGTATGCCAACATTTACTAGACTGTGGGCTAGTTTTGACTAGTTTTGTTCACTGCTGATTTGAGTGGCGACACTTCCTGTAAAAGCATTTTTAACTGGAAATGTGCACGCTGCTTTTCAGACGTATATTGAACTTTTCAATGGCTCCCGTGAACTGCCAAAATACAGACAGCATGCTACATGTCCCACCAGTAAATATAGTAATATATTGGATCACTGTTACACAACAATTAAGGATGCATATCATTCTGTTCCACGGGCAGCTTTGGGGCTCTCTGATCACTGTTTGGTTCATCTTATACCGACCTACAGGCAGAATCCTGTAGGTCGGTACGATCTGAATGTGTTTTACTGCCGATTTGAAAAGGCCAGTCTACCACCCCCCCATCCGCTCTGATCTGCACTTCACACATTCACCTTCATACACATTCATCATGAAGTCACTTGAGAGACTGGTCCTGGCCTACCTGAAGGACACAACTGGACCCTTGCTGGATCCTCTCCAGTTTGCCTACAGAGCAAACAGGTCTGTGGATGACGCAGTCAACATGGGACTGCATTACATCCTGCAACACCTTGACAAAACTGAGAATTACGCAGGGATCTTGTTTGTGGACTTCAGTTCGGCCTTCAATACCATCATGCCTGACCTACTCTCAGACAAACTCACACAGCTCTCTGTGCCCACCTCCATCTGTCAGTGGATCACCAGCTTCCTGACAGACAGGCAGCAGCTAGTGAGGCTGGGCAAACTCACATCCAGGACTATCACCATCAGCACTGGCGCCCCCAGGGTTGCATCTACTGCACTTCTCTCTCTACATGAATGACTGCACTTCAAAAGACCCCTCTGTCAAGCTCCTGAAGTTTGCGGACGACACTGCAGTCATACACATACGGCCTCTTCAAGGACGGAGACGAGTCTGCTTACAGACAGGGGGTTGAGCAGCTGGCTGTCTGTGCAGTCTTAACAACCTGGAGCTCATCATGCTCAAAACTGTGGAGATGATCGTGGACTTCAGGAGGAGCCCCCCTGCACTCTCCCTACTCACCATCATAGACAGCACTGTGGCTGCAGTGGAGTCATTCAGATTCCTAGGAACCACCATCTCTCAGGACCTGAAGTGGGCCACTCACATAGACTCCATTGCAAAAAAGGCCCAGCGGAGGTTGTACTTCCTTCGCCAGCTGAGGAAATCCAAGCTCGTTCTACTCTGCTGTCATTGAGTCTGTCCTGTGTTCATCCATAACTGTCTGGTTTGGTTCAGCTACCAAATCAGACATCAAGAGACTACAACGGACAGTCAGGACTGCTGAGAGGATTATCGGTGCCCCTCTGCCCAGCCTCCAAGATCTTTACATCCATCATAGACAGCACTGTGGCTGCAGTAGAGTCATTCAGGTTCCTGGGCAACACCATCTCTCAGGACCTGAAGTGGGACACTCACATTGACTCTATCGTGAAAAAGGCCCAGCAGAGGCTGTATTTCCTCTGCCAGCTGAGGAAGTTCAACCTACCACAGGAGCTGCTGAAACAGTTCTATTTGGCCATCATTGAGTCTGTCCTGTGTTCAGCTATAACTGTTTGGTTTGGTTCAGCTACCAAAACAAACATCAGTAGACTACAACGGACAGTCAGGACTGCTGAGAGGATTATTGGTGCCCCTCTACCCAACCTCCAAGAACTTTACACCTCCAGAGTGAGGAAAAGGGCTAAGAAAATCACTCTGGACTAGGGTTGGGCTGATAGACGATGCCATCGTCCATCGCCGATGGCTGATAGACATCACGATGTTGAGCCGATTTATTATTAAGCATTTCTCTAAAATTTCTAAACTCATTATGTAGGTTTGATATTAAGGTTTTATCATGATAGACACCGATTTAACTGCGGTGACACACAACATGCCTTTAGGTTCAAATGAAATAAAACCACTTCTCATAAAGAACAAGAACATGGTCTTCTTTTTAATGAAATACCAATGGTTATATAGGCTAATTATGCATTCTTTATAGCAACTTGTTTACCGTATTCTTAATTCTTTCAAGCAGACATATTTATTTCTATAAATACATTTAGATTAATCTTTAGGGCTACTAAAGTTTTTCAGTCAAGAGCAGTGCGTGATTTTCTGTCTTTCTTTTGTTGCTTAACGTCAATGACTCAGACAATAGCAACTAAATTAGGCTACTATTATGGCGTTATTTTACTGACAAATGTCGAGAGCGCATTATTGTAGCGCAAAAGCACATTAATACAATGCGCAAGTGCGAATCTCTCCGCTCGCGCGCGGATTTCCTTTGCTCTCGCACAAAACCGGACGCTTAAAACGTGTCTCTCCTCTCACTCAAACTGTGTCCTGTGCACTCACAAATCTCTCTGTGCTCATGCGCTATAGATATTAATTCTTTTCGCACCTGAATTAAACGTTGTCAAAGGTTATCATTATGCACTTTTAAAAAGTAGTCTCAAAACAGATTTGTGTGGGGTCTTTCCTTGATTTTTTTATTGTTGTATTTTTGTTTTAACAAACTGGTTATTGTAGCTACTTTGTTTTACTAACTTTTATCTTTTATCTTTGTATTTTGATCTTTTCTGCAAATGCACATATGCATCTCTCTGTAAAATAGGCTACTTTGTAAACACTGTTTTAAAAGGTACTATATAAATAAAGCTTTAACCAATCAGACCTCCACAATTGGAATTCTTTTGACAATCAAAGATGGATCTTTAATTTCTTTCCAGTTTAATAATATTTTGCAATGTTAATGAAACGTAGCCTATAGAATTGGGTGCTTGGATGATTTGTACATAACCTCTGTCCAACTGGTTGGTCTCTGAGCAATTTATCTAAAAACAACATATTATAGCCTATGGCCCTAAAGACTTTATATAAAACATCAATGTTATGTCATAATATGTCAGACAGATACCTCAACTGAATTTAAAATCACTGCAATAAATTCTCAGTTGGTATGATGGCAATAATATGTAACAACTCCTCAAATCAACATCAAATGTAAAAATAGATGTAAATGATGCAAGATATAACAATAAATGTTCTAATAGCATTGCTGTTTGGCCATTTATTGGGAGTTTTTCCTTTTTTTTTTTAATCCAGTGTTTTCAGTTTCTTTTTTTTTTTTTAATGAAAATCCACTTAATATTAGCTATACATTCAATGGCACTCTTCTCTAAAACAGTGAATATACAGTTATGTGACAGTTACATGTAATTACATTGTCTGCAAATGCATTAAACCCATAGAATATAATGTAGTAATGTTATGGCAAA
>NW_015551131.1:163731-167850 GCF_001515605.1 Sinocyclocheilus anshuiensis
ATGCTTCGGTCACGTGACTCGTAGTGACCGACTGAAAGGGAACAGTAGGTAGCACAATTTTACAACAAAAAATGCTACATGTCTGATTATGGTTTATTAACGTCTACACCTACACCCCAACCCTAAACCTACCCTTACAGTAATGCAAATACACTATGTGTTGAGCAGTAATTATGTTGTGGTTGCAGTGGAGTCTTTCAGGTTCCTGGGCACTACCATCTCTCAGGACATGAAATGGGACAATCACATCGACTCTGTTGTGAAAAAGGCCCAGGTGAGGCTGTATTTCCTCCGCCAGCTGAGGAAGTTCAACCTGCCACAGGAACTGCTGAAACAGTTATACTCGGCCATCATTGAGTCTGTCCTGTGTTCATCTATAACTGTTTGGTTTGGTTCAGCAACCAAAACAGACATCAGAAGACTACAACAGACGTTGCCCTCCGGCCGGCGCTACAGAGCGCTGTGCACCAAAACAACGTTTTTTCCCCCAGGCCATATCGCACCTGAACAACACATAACACACCTCAGTACTGCAAATCTGTAAATAACTCATTAAACCTTTGTCAGTAAATAGCACATATGCACATTCACAGTTCTGTCTATGGACATTTTTCCTTTTTCTGTATATTTTTCCATTTACTTTTGTCTTTTTTTGTTTTCTTTTACTATTGTTATTTATAATGTATTGTCTATTCTCTCATTTTATGTATGTCTGCACTTTGTTTGTATTTTCTGTACCGGAAGCTCCTAACACCAAGACAAATTGGCAATAAAGCTCTTTCTGATTCTGAAAGTTAATTGTTTCTAACAGAATAAAGACTATTTACCATTTCCTACCAGTCACTGCAAATTAATTTGAATCAGTGTATGAAAATATTACTGGCATCTCATCATGCCATATTGCCTGTGGGATGTGTTCTCCCACACAGACAGACAGGTCAGATTATTCTGACATGTGAGGAGCGCTTGATGACTGCTCAAATCATTATTTATTTTTGTTGGTTATTTTGTCTCAGTTAGCTTCTCAACCTTTGTTTTTAGTTTTATTTTTGTTATAGTTTGTGTACTTTGTTTCAATTAATTTAATTTTAAAATTCCTTGTGTGTGTGTGTGAACACACTTTGCAATAAAGCTATTTCTGATTCCGATTCTGATTTTTCCAGTTGCCAAATCCAGTCACTTAAAATCCAGCTGACTGGTTGCCACCAGTTGTTACTTACAGAAAGTTCATTTATAGAAAGTAACAAATTACTTTACTTTTGTTACTTTTTCTCATCTGGCCTGGGCTTGATTTGTTTGTTTTAATATAAAAAGTTATATTTTTGGCTAATGTAAAAGCCCTTTCACACCAAATGTGAAATGAATACACCTCAGGCTGAAGGAAATGTAAATTCACGTCTGTACGGTAGAGGGCGCAGCTCAAACAAACCTTTAAGCTGCACTGCTGTTATGGATTGCATGAATAATGCAAGAGTTAATAAAATGGAATTAAACAAAGGATGTTATTTAACATTATTGCAGGTTTGGGTCATATTTTGAGTTTGGATTTCACTGTTTTTATTAATTTTGAGGAATACTGAATCTGTTTTTGTTTCGGTGAGATGAGTAAATGCATTTTAACATTTAGTCTAGAACTACAGTAAGCATCATGTTCACACAGCGCACACAATGCCTCTGCACTCCTGGTTTCTCTCAACAGGAGAGCTGTCAATCAATACATGAGAAACAAAGTACCTGGCATTACTTCTTTGAAAAAGTAAATTTAAAAAGTAATTTGTTATTTTACTAGTTACTACTTTAAAAGTAATCTGATTACATAACTCAATTTACTTGTAATGTGTTTCCCCCAACACTGCTGGTTGATATGACCTGATCTCTTTGCACACAGTTTGGTCTGTGAACTGCATCTCTGTGGAGGCTTGGTTATCAGCTTCAAATCGCATCAGAATCTCATTTTCTGAATGAGCAACACTTGTCTGCTCAATTTCTTGACCTCTATCAGCAATATGGTTTTGCGTTCTTTGAAAGTAATTATTCAGTGTATTGTGATGCTCAACTATTAATTTTCCCTAATTTTCATACCAACAATGATGAACTATGTAATAAAGATGGTAACCTATTGTTTATTTTGTTAAACAATATTTCAACTGCAAAATATGAAAAATCCATTTTGTAGCTTATTCTGACCAAAAACCTATGAATCGCCATTACTGTTTGAGATTTAATGCTAATAAATCTGAAATCAATGTTACGACTAGACATGTAACGGTATGAAAATTTCTTATGATTATAGTGACCAAGATTATCACGGTTATCAGTATTATCACGGTATTGTTAACATGTGCTGGAAACTAACACAAATCATTTCACCAAGTTTTATATTTAAAATCAACAAATAAAATGACTTTTTGTTTGCATAAACACACACACACAAAAAATAACATTACCAATGATGTCCGACTCCGTATTTTAAATAACGTACGAAATGTTCAAACAAAACTTTGAAAAGGTTTCATAAAATGGTAAACCTCACATTTTAGCCTTTAAATAAAGAAAAGGGTTGTCAAAATGAAAATGATAATTGATTAATAAATGATTATATGTATTTTATCTGCTCCATAAATAATTCTAGATACCTTATCCAAATTGCTTAAATGTGTAGAATCCACATAAGCTTGTTTTCCATCAAAGTTTACAGAAGGCCATGCAAATTTGGTCTGTTTTTTGTCCAGACAGAAACTGCACACAAGCTGAATGTGAATACAAGTCTCTGTAAATCCACTCTCTGACAGCAGGTGGCGCTTATGGAGCAGCAGAATTACAGCTGTTTCCCGTAACCTCCGTGAACAAAGCAGCATTGTGATTAAAACACTACTTTATTAGGTATTACACAAAGCGAAGATAAAAACAAAATGCCATTGAATCTTTTCTGAAGACATCCAGAACCTACAGAGGCACATTCATATAATTCATTCGTATATTCATTTGTATAATTCCCTTAGCACTCTTTTAAAACCTCCCAGCTTTCCGCCATGTTTTCACACAAAACGAAATTACTTTTTCGTTGTTAAAATCGTGGTAATTGAATACGGTTTTAATGATACTTAAAATATGAAAAGGTAATACTAACCGTGGATAATTTTATCATGATTTATCGTCAAACCGGTAATCGTTACAGTTACGACAATAGACTATTTCCAAATTACCAATGTTCATAGGTATAATTAGGCGAGTTTTAGATGGTCTCTTCCTGTCTGCTTCTCGTCAAGCACAAGCTGCAGTGTGCACCGGATCTAATGCTGATGATCAGAAGTCAGGCTAAAGGGTTGAGCTCTTATGTGTGTGATGTTTCTTTTCTCTCGCAGGCTCCGCAGGGCTCGCGTCAGCGCCGACAACCGAGCGTAACCTGAGCGTGCGACGGATGGACGCAAGGCCAGCGACAAGGGTCCCACAAAGCTGATGATGTCAAGGACTGCATTGAAACCCGCTTCTGTGGAAATCGTCATCGCCAGCGTTTTCGGACAGATCTCCCTCTCTCTGCGACTCTCTCCCGCTCCGGGCCGCACGGGGCGTGAACGAAGCTGCGGCTCACAGACAGAAACGAACAATTATCTGCTTAGCTACAATCTGAAACTGCGGCGGACGGGTCGGCGGTGTTCTGATGCAGAGCGAGAATCGGGGACAAGGCCAATGTTTCAAAACTGAGTGGGGGCTGTATCATTCATCACTTTGAAACCGATTCCAAGTTAACATTTATGGAGTAATAATGCTTTTTCTTTACTCTATCTCTCTGGCTTATATATATAAATATATAAATGTGTGTGCGTGCCCCATTTTGCTGTCGATTAGAAAAGCGTTGCAGCTGATCTGCTCTCAAAGAGCCTCTCACTCCAGATTTTTATTTCATTTCAGATTGATTATTTTTTATTATTTAAACATCTGTTTCATAATGTTAATTGTTTTTTTCTATACGAGTTTGTTTTAACATGAGGGCTTGGCCTTTTTAAATTGTGTTTCTCGCATTCTTGCGCTTTCTCTTTCCTCTGTCCGAGTTGATGGACTAAACTGTTTGACACGTCCCAGGATGCGCTTGTGTTTTTTTTTTTTTTTTAGACACGC
>NW_015551131.1:168188-178186 GCF_001515605.1 Sinocyclocheilus anshuiensis
AGGTGGCAGTATGGGAGATCTCATTGAAGCAGTCGCTGTCTGAGCATCAGGAAGACATTCTTCGACCTTTAACAACCTTTATTTTTTTTAAACAAAGTTACGACGTTATCAAGTGACCAGAGAGCAATATCACTCTCCTTGTTTTATGTTTTGCCAGTCTGCACGGGTGGACTTTAATTCACAAACAGCTCCGGTGGGGTTTTCAGGCTATGGGAGCATCAGAAACGTTGTGTATTTAGTTTACAGGACTTCAACCATCTCATTTCAGAACGTTTTATTCCTCCAACACCATTTCTGTGATTTATCTCAATTTTAGCAATTGAGAAGTCTTGTTCCTGAAGGCTTTTTATTATGTTTTGTCTTATCAGATCAAAATAGGGAGGACATTTTATGTATGATTTAGTAGCGTGTTAACCATGATGTCTGTTTAAAGAAAGCCAAAGGTAGACTCTGCAGGTGGTTTATACAAAACATTGGGACCAAAATAAGTCTGTCTCAGTTCATTGGGTTAGTAGAACACCCTGAGCGTTGAATAATTCTGAAAATGTTATGGATATGTTTTGTTTTTTTTCTTCTTCTGTGGGCAGGAGTATGGGGGCATTTTGGTCAGTCTTTCTTTAGATGTATACCTTGTGCCAAGCTGTCATTTAGTTTTGTGTTATGCTATAGTATTGCCCTAATACAGACTGTCATTGATCGATAAACAGGCTAAGACTGCTAAACCTCAGTATTTACAGTTGATGTACAGTAAAAACAAGGCCATATTTATTGTAGCTCTGATAAGTTTCATGCAGTTCTCGTTTAGCCAGTAGAGGTTGAGATGTTACCGGACTGCACAAATACACATGCCATCTAGTTCTGAGAATCATTTAGTGTCTAACAGCCATATGAGAAGCCATTGTGATGCTGTTGCATTATTTTTCCATTACTGATGCTTTACCTTGCTCTCCGTTTGACCATGGGGTCCAGGTGTGTTTTAATGGAGCAGGGTGACCATGGAGAACTTGTTTGCCAGTTTTCCCCTCTTTTTTGCCTTGTGGCTGCTATGTTATGGCAGTATTGTCACAGTATTTATTTGGTTCTGTGCATGACAGCTCAGAGTCTGAAAGATGCTCCAGAATTTACTCCTCAATTTCCCCAGACTGGGCATATACAGGAATGCTAACTAATTGTAAACAAGGGGCATTTTAACATGGAGGGATATGCAATTCAAGCAACCAGCTTGCGCCTTTGGATGCATGCATAAATTCTCTTTTTTTTTAGTGTATAGCAAATTGCATTATGCAATCTAGAAATAGTACAGAAAGACACAAGGACCATAATCACTTCCTGAGCTTTGAGAGGAAAAGACAATGCCAAAGTCCTTCAGAGGGAATTCGCTCAAGTTTCCTTACATTTATTCCTAATTAGCCAACATTCCCTCAATTTGTTTTCAGTGTTAATCCCTTTCCTTGTACTTCTGTAGCCCTTCTCCAGTCTGTAAATTAGTTTCTGCTGTTTTCTTGCATCATCTTTCATGTGCCTTGGTGTATGTATACATATATACATCAACGGAAGATTCCGTTGGACATGTATGACATTTTCTATGCTTTCTTGCATCAGCGTTTTGTTACCAATGTTCTTATTTACAAACCAAGCCTTTCTGTAATGTGCCTATGCTATATTGGAGGAAGTATACGTTTTAATTTTGCTTTTCATATGAAACATAATCAAGCCTGAGAATAAAGTACTTATTCAACAATGAAAAGGTGATGTTTTTCTTTTCAAGTTGGAAAATCCATGACCATTTTTTATATTAAATTTATTCTGCAAATAATATTTGTAAAAATCATACAAACCTAAGCGTTCACACTGGTGAATCTGTTTTGACACAAGTAATCATGATTGTATGGGTTTCTTTTACTTTCAATGACATTTCAAAAAAAGAAAATGTGCCATGGTATTGATGCTCACCTACAGCATATAACTCAACCTCTCTGAGGTGCAATTATTTCAGTCATATTTTAAGAAACACAAACGGGCTCAATGAGAGCTGTGCAGTTTGCGCTTTGTACCACCATAAGTCCCCTAAAAATGGTAATTCCTCCCCAGAAGAAAACGATAGGAAATTCACATCCAAGAAAAACTTCTCCATGGACTTCAACTTGGGTCTATCACTTCACAAAGACATGGTCTGTTTTCCCCTCTATCCTATCCAAATAAGAAAAGCAGCTGGCTGGTGAAGGGGTGCATCCTGACCTTTGATAATCCACATGTCTTGAACAGTGGGACAGCTAGTAACTCTTGGAGAAAAAGGGAATATTAATTGGGGGGAGAGTTTTTGTTTTTGCAGAGATGTTATCCAGTGCTCCTGTTAAAGTATAATATGTCATTTGTTTAAAAAAAGCCTTCAATTAAAGGCCACATGTGCTGTAATCCCATGGGCTGATATCGCTTCACATTCATTCATACATCCACTCTCCTCTTCAGTCAGACTCTGTGAAAAGAAACACAAGTATTAAACACAAAAACAACCTCATACTGGAAACAATCTAAGGGCTAATCCCATCCTCAAATAAGCTATAAAATAAATGGCTAAAATGGCAGAACATTAATCACCTTGTTTAGTATTTGCTGATATCTCGACTACTGACTTCGTGGTTTGATCCTTAGAGATTAGGCTGCTTCCTGACTGCTCCACCTTTACATCTTCATGGTCTGGATGCTGTGACGCCGGAGCAGCTTCAGTTGGGGTTGCAGATGATGATTCAGTCATCACACCTCCTGTGCTCTCAGAGTTCCTTTCCTCCAATAAAAGTGTCATCTTATTTGCAAACCACCGCCGGATTGATTCCTCACCTAACCCACTTGATGTGACAATCTCCTCCAACTTAGTCTCATCTAGTTTACCATGTTTGTCTAGGTGCTCCTTTAGGACACCAATGTTATCTTTCTGGAAGTCTTCCTCATCTACCATGGTCTGGTAACTCTCAAGCCACTTGAGCTGGCCGTTTTTCAGGACATAGCGGCAATCTCCAAACCAACGTACCACCTCTGGTCGCGGTAGGCCCGTTTTAGTTATCAGCTCATTGTACTGGGGACTACTGGGCCAGTGGGTGCGTGCAAAGACTTGCTTCAGCAGGTGGAGCTGTTCGGGCGTCTTCTTACCTCGGTATGGGGAGGTCTGAGGAACAGCTGTCTGAGAGATAGATTGTGCCACCTTGGTAGCCTCATTCAGTTGACTGCCCTCGGGTTCACCTTTTCCATTAGATTCAGTAACTTTCAGCATTTTGAGATTGATTTTGATAGGGTTAACTTTCGGCTCAGTACCGGTCTCATCCTTCTGTTGCTCCTCTTTGTCTTGTGTTTCCTTGCAGGAATCTTCAGCTTCATGCATCTCCTCATTGCCGTTTTTTTCCTTGTTTATTCGATGCTCCTCTGCTTCTCCCACCAGATCATCATCTTCCCTTTCTGCCCTCTCAGCTTCCTCTTTCTTCTTCTCTGCTGCTACCCTCCTCCGTCGCTCAGCAAACCAACCGTGGATCTCACGGCGAGTCATCTTTGTTTCTATTCTTAACCGGTCAACTTCTTCACTAGGTGGATCTGGGTCCTGTGCAAAGCTGGCCTCCAAAGCACGAACCTGGTGGGGCTCTCGCTCTTTGTACCGTATCGCCGTGAAATCTGGCGATGGGGGTCGTGGAGGACGCCGTGTTGGAGTTGGCGGGGATGATGTCTGTGAGGGGCTGAGAGGTGACTGCTGGGGAGTTTTGGGCCTCTCTGGGGGTGTACTGTTTTCGGACAGGTCCACAGCAGCAAGAGTCTCCAGTTGGGAAAGGCTACCACTAGTAACAGTTTGACCTCCGCCACTTGACCTTGAACCCTTCAGATTCCGGAAGTGGTAGCGGCGGTCACTGAACCATTTCCGCACTTCACGTACAGACAGACCAGTTAGGCTTATAAGTCGGTCTACTTCCTCTTGATTAGGAAACTGGCTAACAAGGAAGCTCTCCTTTAAGGCTGCCAGCTGTTCCTGTGACTTCTTGGTTTTGTTAAAGCTGGGGTCCAGGAAGTTAGTGGTGGGGAATATACGGGAGTTCATAGACATAGGAGAGTCTGATTTACTTGGTACGGCACTATCTGTTGTAGTCGTAGATGCAGAGGTCGTGGCTGGAGTGGTACTGGCAGCTGAAACAATGTCCTTGCTGTTAATGTTGCTTTTAGCCTCAGAATTGCCTTTACCCTCACTTTTCACAATGTTACCATTGCTTTGAATGCAAGTGGCATTAGTACCCGGTGTATTGACCTTAACTTTACTGTTGCTATTTGACTTAGCAGGGCTGCAGCTACCAATACTGATTACACTAGCCTGGCTACATAAGCTGCTAGTACTACTAATACTGCTTGAACCGCTGCTAGTACTAGCATTGCTGCTGCTGCTACTACTGCAATTTCCACTACTGCTGCTACCAACAGTGCCTAAAACCATGCTGATTCCTTTATCGGCTACCAGGGCTGCGGTGGGTCTGGCCAGCATAGTAGGCTTTGCAGCAGCCTGAGGTTTAGGTGTTATGGCTAATGCAACAGGGGCACTGCTGACCTGAATTCCATTAGCCATCATTGGCTGGGTGACAATAACCCCTCCTTGCCCAACAAGTCTACCTTGTAAGATATGAGGGATGCCGGTTGTGCCCAGAACTGTGATAGTTTGTTGAGTAGTGGTGTGGTGGGTCTGACGTTGCTGTTGGCCGTTTGAAGGTGCTGCCTGTATGATTGTATTGAACATTTTTCTGCGGGCATCTTCTATTTCTTCTGGAGACCAGCTGATTCCTTGTTTCAGCCTTTGTGCTGTGAACCAGATCTTGATCTGCTCCTCGGGATACTTGGTGACTACAGTAAGGTAGCAAAGCTCAGCCTTGGTTGGATAAGGGAACTTGCTAAAGGATGTCTTTAAGAAACTGCTATTGTCCATGAATGCACTGTAAGTAGGAATGCTGCTCATGGGGATCATTACTTTTGGAAGATTCCTAGTACTTGATGATGAGGATGCCGAAGAGGAGTGGGATGAGGAGACAGTGATTGGAGCAGATTGTTGATTGAGACTTCTGTTCTGCACAACGGATACGACTTGTGTAACAGCTGTCTTCAGCATGGGCAAAGCCCCAGAGCCATTCACAATCTGTATGGCCGATGGCAAGGCAACTTTGCTGGCTGCTCCATTGTGTACAATAGTGGGCACATGAGTGACTGTAACTGCAGGAGAGTCACTTTTCTCCACCACTTTGGTAATAACGGGGGGAGGGTCATCAGTTGCAGGGTGGGAAACTACAATTCTTTTGGGTTCTGATTTACCCTTCAGCATTTTCATGATTGGTGTCTTGGTGATGGATATCTCAGATTCTTTAGAGCTAGTGCTTTCACAAGGTTCCACGCAAAGACGCTGCTCTACTATGATTCTATTGTCCTTCTTTTTGAGCTGAAGTGTGGTGTTTATTGTACTCGGATGGACACGGGCATTGTGCAGTGCCAAGCCCTCAAATTTTGCTGCACTAATCCCGCAATCCACACAAAGGAAACAAGGGTCAATGCGGAAATCTAGGTGTCCAATGTAGACATGATCAAGGAAAAGATTTAGGTCCTGGGTCTCAAAGTTACATGGCCTACAAATGTAAATACCGCCATCTTTATGGGTATCACCTGCTTCTTGCCCAGAGGACTCATCCAAACTTTGACTGCTTTTTCCACTTGCTTCCTCTGTAACGGAAAAGCCAATGTCCTTGGTTGAAGGGGACAGTCTGTCCCGCTCAAAGTCATCCTGCAGATGCATGGCTTTTACAGGAATCATGCATGGAATGGTCGACTTCCTCTTGCTAGCCATGGTTCTGTCTACTTAGTCTCCAGTGAGAGTCCTGATTAATTATGATAGTTATCCACTCTTATTGAACATCCACTGAGAACTTTTTGATGGACATTATCATCAGTTCATTATAAGTATTTAATGTCCTTAATGGTTTCAGGCATCAGAGCATCTGTAAAGAAAAAACAACAGCTTTTAAGAACCACAGAAGTCAACCTCAATTTAGTTACTATACTAAAATAACAAAAAAAACTGCCTATTGACCTTCTATCTTTAAACGTCTTTTCACTTACAGTACAAAAGAGAAGAGCTGCTTTTATGTCTGTCTCTGATGACTGAGCTACTTTCAAATAGGCTTTTACAGCCTTTCATTCTGTTTACGGAGCGTCCTCACACCCCATCCCCTCTCAGAAAAAGTTTAACTTTTGTTGTTTTAAGTGAATGACATACTATCAATCAAACCCGATGGATTTTTTCATACCACAAATGTGAGAAAACATACATTTCAATATGCACACATCCTAATGTTCAACAGTGTATTCACTAAACAACAACAACAACAACACAGGAAAAAAAGCACTGGAGTTAATTTCTGATTCAAATGACTGTGACTGCCAAGGCCTACTAGAAATATAGGTCACTTTCAATTCACTAATCTTAGACTGCAGCAAGTAAACATACCCAGGAACAGGGCAGCACAGTTTCTTAGCTGCAAGTTAACCCTCCAAATGATAGGGATTTGGGGCCACAAAAGGCAAAACATATGACAAGAAAGGACCACAATGATGACAGCAAGAACATGTTTCCAATAAGAGAATACTGTATGACCAATAACCAAGCTGAAAAGAGCAGTACAACTTTCTCCAATTCTACCATGTCACAAAGGGACACAGGAAAGGTTTGGTCTGATAACATGGTCTAGTTAGCCCCTGCTGGTAGATGCTGTAATTACACCATCAGGATCCTAAAGTATTATTCTCCAGGTGGCCATTATATAGTAATCATATATTCTGACTACATCGAGAATACATAGACCTATTTGGAGTAGACATCACAGTTACATCACTTTCAGCTGCGTGCGCATTGTGGTAGCAGAAAAAACACTGGTAACAAGTGGAGGGAAACGGGTAAAACCCATGGAATAAGAGAAAAAATGTATTGTTGTGCCTTTGGATGTCAGAATCAGAATGCAAATCATTTGTATAGAATACTGTCATCAAATATGCCATTTGAAACTAAACGCAAAAAAAACAGACAGACTATGGATAAAACCTGCTATGATTACTCTACTTTTAAAGCATAAATTTGATTTACAAAGGTTTAATAGGTCTACATAATATTCACATATGCTGTTCATAGGGGACATATTGTATTAGCCCTAAAGTTACAGCATGAAATACTATTTAAACCTAAAATATTTGACATAACATTTATTTTATCTCACAATTCTGACTTTTTTTCCCCCCTAGCACATACAAGTTTAAATATCCTAGTTCAGACTTTAAAACTCAATTTAACTCAACAATAGTGAGTTTGTCAGTTATGAGGAAAAAAGCCAGAAGTGTGAGATACAAACTCATAATTCTGATCCGAGGGGAAAAGGGAGAATGACGAGTTGATTTTTCTTATCAGAATTGTGAGATATAATCTCACACTTCTAAGAGATTAATTGCGATAAAGTCAGAAATTTGAAATGTATACTCAAATTTACCTTTTTTTATTCTTTTATTCCATGGCTTCCATAGACTGCTACTTGAAAACTGTCATTTTCTACCAACAGATATGCTCCGCCCACAAAAAAAAAACAAAAAAATGTCATTACTGTTTGCAAACTCCGAATTGGTCTATATAAATCACTATTACTTTGTTATGGTTTAGAAGATGTTTTTCCAGCGCCCAACTTTTGGAGGGCTCTTAAAGATGTGAAATAGACTTCTTTTTCTCATTTTCTCTGTCAACTGCTGTTGATTTTATGAGCTGTACATGTTCTTCTGGTGGCATCAGCCACTCTGGCATTGTCATGATATGATTTTCCTGCAGCTTCAGAGTGATTAGTAACATTGCATTTATGGCTCAGATTAGGGTTGTGCCGATAGATGTAAGTATCGTGTAGTATGTAGTATGAAGTATCGCTGATGCCTTTGACGATATCAAGACAATTATTATTATTATTATTATTATTATTAGGCTAGTATTATTATCTAATTAATATTAGGGCTTATTTGTCCAATCATATTACTTTTTATAGTGTTGCGCGTTATAACCAATTACGATTACATTGAGTTTATGAACGCAATGGCCAATCAGAGGCATGCAAATGAGTCATCGCTGAAACACCGGAGTTTTGTTGTTTATTGCACAAGCGCGCTGACTGAATTCAGCTCTCTTGTGAATTCTCTCATCATAAACAACAAAGTGCAGATGTACGTGCAATGTAAGTATAAGAGATAGCTTCACTGATTATAACGGGACTGTTTTTTAAAGTGCATATACTTGCCCTAGACTGAAGTCAGTGATGATGTTCTTTGGTAATGTTAATGTTCTTTGCTTGTTTTCTGTAGCTGCTGTTTGAATAACTAAGGAAATGTAAGCATTATAATTAGTAACATACAATGTTTTTATTAAATTGTGATCAAGTTAAATACAAATTCAGTCATATTAAAAATATTTTATGACATGACATTCATATGCTACTTGACTGAAAATATATAATGTGCAGTTAATGGATTACACTAACATTAGGCTGCTTTTAGCCGTACACTGGCCTGGAGTTGGTTCACTCTCCAGCTATGAAACTAAGTAAGTTAATAATTAAATAAATTGGCTCGATAATATCGTGTATCGGCGATCTGACGATAGGACGGTATGGCTATGGAGCACATCCATATGACCTGCATGAAAACATATACAGAAAATATATCGTATGAATATAAATATAGACACCAACGACAACAACATCTCGACATCCACATTCTTTGTATGTTGGTTGAAAGTCCTCTACTTCGGTGTTTTTACGCTCGTGCTCAATACAGTCTTCTGAGCTTTTAGCGCCACCGCGTCGACCTTTTGGGTAACAGCAGTTGCTCTAGCCACGTGATGTAATGCTCAAATCTTATTGGACGGCCCGTGTTTTCACTTTGCGTAACTGAAAGATTCGTCGGACTGGTTCGAAAAAAAAAAAAAAAACGGCATTTTCGGTGCGCGAATGTTCGCAGTCTGTGTGGAAGCATCCATAGAAATCTATTGTTTTATTCCAGCGAGTACGATATTCATTTCGCTTTTTCGCGCTCGGTGTGGAAAGGCCTTTACACTGCCACAATATCCTCTTTTTCCCAGAAAATGGAAATGCCCTTCATTGCAGCTTGCTGCGGCGTTGGGGGCATGGCCCTGCCAATGCTGCTGGGTCACATAACCAACACAAAAGGGTTGCGTGGTAGGCGGGCCTGACATCCATCATGCTGGTCAGACCCTGAGGATGAGAAGACGAGTGGGGGTTAGGCCCTTAAGTTTGGGCCGAGGTGCGAGCATGTGTGTGTGTGTGCACATGTGTTGGGGGCCATTAACTGTCGCAGCAAGTGTGAGGTGAGGTTTTTCAGCAAGGAATTTTTTGCCTTGATACCAATTCCCCATCCCTACCCCCCTAACACACACACCCTTTTCCACCCTCATCCAACAATCGCAGAGCCGTTACCCCCCACATCTCCTCCTCCTCCTCCTCTCTGGCTCACTCCAAAGGCTCTGGAATGTTCCACCATGAGCTGTTTAGCGAGTGGTCAACCCCGGAGCCAAGCTGCAGTTTGCGTCGAGCGTTAAGCTATGAACAAAACTATGGACTGTCTGCCAATTTGTTTGCTTAAAAATTAGCAAACGCTTTAAATCTACAATGTTAGAAAATGTTCAAGATTGGGCGGACCATATGTAAAAATTACGAATTTGTAATTTAAAAACATCCATTGATGAACCACTATATTGAAAAGCCAAAAAACACTGAAGGATTTGTCCTGGATCACTTGTTTGGCAATACTTAAGTGCAATGTTTACACTAAAAGGTACAAATAAATGAGTGTTCAACATATAAAAAACTTGAGGCCTATACAGTCAGACACACCGGAAAAAATATTTTGTATTTTTGTCTTGTTTTCTAGTATAAATATCTAAACATTCT
>NW_015551132.1:0-1675 GCF_001515605.1 Sinocyclocheilus anshuiensis
CGAACGCAAACCGCAGGAATGGCCTGTGGCGCGGAAGGATCGACATATGGAAGTACGCGTCCTTCAGGTCGATCGTTGCCGAACCAGTCTTGGGGACGGATTCACCTGAAGATGCACTTCTGCGTGAGCATCTTGAACGGGAGCCTGTGAAGGGCCCGGTTCAAGACACGCAGATCCAAGATAGGTCTCAACCCACCGCCTTTCTTGGGTACAATGAAGTAAGGGCTGTAAAACCCCGACCTCATAGGGTACAATGAAGTAAGGCCTGTAAAACCCCGTCCTCATATTGGCTTGAGGGACCGGCTCTATCGCATCCTTTGCCAGCAGGACTGTGATTTCTGCCCGCAAGACAGGGGCATCTGCTGCTTTCACTGAAGTAAAGTGGACGCCCCTGAACTTGGGAGGGCGCCGGGCGAACTGAATCGCATAGCCGAGCCTGACGGTTTGAAGAAGCAATCGAGACGGGCTGGGTAGCGCTAGGCAGGCTCCCAGACGCCGCGCAAGTGGCACTAATGGAACTACAGGCGTACCCGCGGTGGGGCAGTGAGGAGGAACACAGGGACCCAGCCCGGGCGTCTCGTAGCCAGTCCGAGGCAGGGTCTAAGTGTGTGTAACACTGACCTGCGTTCGAGCATAGGGTGCGTGGGTAGTCCATTGGTTCTTCCTCCCGATCCGCCCACTGCTACTCACTGGCGAGAGAGGAGGGTGAGTGTGATACGGCACTGAATCGTCCACAACCCACCGTCCCCTCTGGGGACCCAGAGATAGAGGAATTTGCTCTTCTGTTGAGTATTTGGTACCACCGACCGAGAGGTCAGTGGCGGAAAAAAAGGAAACAAAAGATTCTCCGCCCGGCCCTCCTCCGGGGGAGGGAGTGGTGCGTTCACCATCTCCCGAAGAGCAGGTCCCTCCATCTCTGGGTCGCCCGTCTCAGGTCCTCTTGCTCTTGCGCTTGCCGCCAGGTTGCTCTGCGACCGGCTCCATGGAGCTGCTTTGCTGGAGGCTGCTGCGTATGCTGCGCGGGAGTGGGGGTGGTGGCAGGGGGCCGCCCTCGGCGACGAGCAGGCTGAGACACTGCCGCCGCCGGCCGGGTGGAGGCAGCAGCTGCACGCCGGGGCAGGATATGCCTGATGGCCTCAGTCTGCTTCTGGGCAGCGGAGAACTGCTGGGCAAAGTTCTCCACTGCGTCGCCGAACAGGCCGGTCTGGGCCACGGGGGTGTTCAAGAATAGTGTCTTGTCCATCTCGCGCATGTCGGACAGACACAGCCAGAGATGGCTCTCCTGGACCACCATAGTGGACATCGCACGGCCCAGAGACCGTGCAGTGACCTTCGTCGCTCGGAGTTCTTTGAGAACTTCTGGGTCGTGACCACCCTTGTGCAGGTTCTACAGTGCCTTGGCCTGATGAATCTGCAACAACACCATGGCGTGTAGGGCAGAGGCAGCTTCTCCGCAGGCCACATAAGCACTGCAGGTCAGGGCCGATGAGTACCTACATGCCAGGGAGGGGAGCGACGGTATTTGCATTGCAACCGACTGCTCCACCGGAGGGACTTCTGTATACCCCCGCGCTGCTCCGCCATCAAGGGTGGTGAGGGAGGGCGAGTTCTGGCAGTGAAAGGTGCCGTCCACGACCCAGTGAGCTCATCATGCACCTCCGGGAAAAAAGGCACC
>NW_015551132.1:4281-17450 GCF_001515605.1 Sinocyclocheilus anshuiensis
GTTTTTGATTACGAAAATAACCTTGAGGTTCATTCCTGCACTGAGACCAACTAACATTGATTATGATAATAGAGGGAGGTGACAAACAGAAATGTAGGTGAAGGTTGTATGTGTGATAGTCATGCCTAACTGCAAGCGGTTTTTTTGTTTTTTTAAGCAATTATGGTTTGTGTTCCTTGCTATTTGTTCAAGGCAACTAGGAACTCTGCACTTAATATGCATGTCCATTTATTTATTCAATCTCTGCTTCAGGACCTTTTAACTGTCTGTATTATATTATATATATATATGCAGCGAACTGTATCATTGAATTCACAGGTGCTCTATGGAAGAGGGATCAGACATTCATGAAATACCACTAATGCATTGTGGGTAGAAAAGCTTTCATCAGGGTGTGGGTACAAACAGATGTTTTATAGGGTGTGACCAAAATATGTCAATTAGTCAACCACATGTCAAGGCATCATTGGCGTGTGTAGCAAGATGAAAAAGCCTCATGAAAAATGTTGAGTGTCTTATTGTCTTGCATTAAAGGAATAGTTCACCAAAAAAAAGACAAATATTTACAACAATGCTTACCCTCAGTCGATCCAAGACAAAGATGAGTTCTTCATCAGAACAGATTTGAAGAAATATAACTTTACATCATTTGCTTATCGATGGATCCTCTGCAGTGAATGGGTGCCATCAGAATGAGAGCTCAAACAGCTGATCATGAAAACATCACAATAATCCACACGACTCCAGTCCATCGATTCATGTCTTGTGAAGTGAAAGGCTGCAAGTTTGTAATCAAATGTTGTTTTCTTCATTTTTTGGTCAACTGCTCCTTTAATTAATTCTCTGTGATTTCTTTACTAATATGCAAGTAGAACTCAATAAATATCAAGCATTTGCATTTAATTGTTTCTGTGGGGTGCTGTCTCATGCCACATATCAGATGATTGAAGGTTTTAGGTCAACTTTGGATCTGTGTAAATAAAATTCTGCATCAGAGCTGCTTTGCTTTTGTCATGCCAATGTGTTATTCTAGGAAATAATGTGTTATGTAAATCAGGAAGTTGACGTTATCATGTGACTTCAGACGTTACAAGCGCAACAGCTTCACAGATACGAGCGACAGGTTTAATTCATCTCTCTGTAAATGTTGTGATGTTGATGAAATGTGCTCATTCTGTGGTCTTGTTGGAGAAACAGCTGCCCTTGTATTGTGATTGCAGTATAACCAATACATTTTGGGTTGATTTAAGTTTTTATAGTTTTAACCCTACTAATATGACCCATAGTTTAATCCTTAAAGATATTATATTTTATTATGAAAACCCCAAATTGTTGTCTTTTGAATATGTTAATTTCATCCGCAAGCAAAACCGGCTTAAATCTCATTTCGTTTTCCTCTTTTTCTCGTTTAACTCTCTTTGTTTCATTCCTCCGGCTTATAAATCGCAACAACAACAGCAAATGCAATTTTTGATGCTTTATGATTATATGAATATTATGATTATTCAAAGATATTTAGCCTTGTAATTGTGCCTTTTTTCTGTGTATATATTCTCATACAATGATGTACGCAAACCCATTGTATTTATGTTTTCTATTATGATTGTTCATTGTTAAAGATACAACTATTTCTCCCTGAGCTTGTAAGTAATTATAAGTTCTGCAGTAATAATAATAGAAAGAAGATGAGACAGGCGCACTAACACCTCACAGCATCAGTAACTCCTGAACCCTACCTAGTACAGTTTTCCTCAGCGTTTGCAATGTTTGCACAAAAGACACGTCGATCAGCTGCTTGAAGATCTGTCTTTGGAGAAGACTGCTGATATTATACTCAGAAAATATAAGTATTACTACTTAAAATATAAGATTACCCCAAAATGCATTGCTAGCACACCCCAACACTTACAATAATGATAAATGCTGACCAAAAATTAATTACATTTTGCTAATTAATTGTTTTACTAAAATTATATATTTAATTTGTTTTGTCATATGCCATAGCTATGCATGAATACACACTAGACAAACGCAGCCAAGGTGAATACATCTCAATTTTCAGTCAAGTAATGAATGCAACATTCATTCAAGTTAATGAAACAATTACATTTTATTTACTGACAACAGGAAACATGAATATGAGTAAAAGAATGAATAAAAGTAACCAAAAGTGTCTGACAAATGAATAAATGTAAATGTGATATTTGTAAATGCTTTTTTTGTGTCTTGGGCACAAACGTTCAATAAAGCTGCTGATTTCTTCAAGGTACTACTTTAATATAAATGCTTACATATACAGTATTTCATACAATTTCTATTTCCCTATAACATATAAATTCTGTCATTATTTTCTCGCCTCCACGCTGTTCAATCCTTGTGTTTTTTGTTTGTTCCCTGAACACAAAAGGTGATTTCGGTCGAGTTTGTCCTGCTGGTTTGTGTTCATACAATATGAGTCGATAGAGCCTGACTTTCAGAAGCTTCGTCACATTATCTGATGATGCTTTCGAGGCAAGGCAAGTTTATTTATATAGCTCATTTCATACACAATGGCAATTCAAAGTGCTTTACATAAAAAGGAAAGAAAATATTTATTAAAAAATAATCACAACAATAAAAGCAAGGAATTAACATTTTAAATTGATTTAAAATGAATTAAAACAGTTAACCCTCGAGCATCATTTTTATAGCAGCCCTTAATTTGTCATTCGTGGTCTCAGCTGTGATCCCGGTTTTGCTTTTAAATAAATGTCACATCACTGTCTTCGATAAAATAAAAACGATCAATTTATGCAGTTTTTGGTTTTTTTGGTGTTTTTTTAACACTTTCTTCTAAAAGTACCATATTTTTTTATGTAAAATATGCTTATTTTATGTTACATTTAATATTTCTTATACTTTAGTAAAAATAAAAAAAAAACATTCCAGTAAGTTCAGACAGCCAAAACCTCAATCTTTGGTGACATCTGGTGACATATGATGGTATAAAAATATCAAAAATATCAATATCCACTATATGGCTGTAGTACTCAATGGCTGCATATAGGCTCAAATCTATAAACCATTGTTGTAACGAACGTAACCTCTTACATTTTTAGATTTTATCACAAGTTAAAAGTGTAGAATTGAAAAAAAAAAAACATTTGTGTTGGGTGAGACTGTACAAAGATGCCAAAATATGCTTACAGACAAATCTGACCAATAACTCAAAAAAGTAAAATGGAACCAAATAATGCCAAACAGGTACGAATAAACAGTAAACCTAACAAGTAGCATGTTTCAGACTTTTTTTTTTTACATTTTCATCAAGAAATCTTGCAGTAGGACTTTGATCTGACTTTGAAGCATGTGTGTGTGTGTGTGTGTGTGTGTGTGTGCACAGTGGCTGAGTGGTGAAGCATGTGTGTGTGTGTGTGTGTGTGTGTGTGTGTGCACAGTGGCTGAGTGGCACAAAAAAAGCTCAGTCATTGGCTCATTCAATTCTTTGGTTTTGTGTGTGTGTGACTTTTTATTCGACAAAATAAAAAATTTAAAAACTTGCTGTGTTATAGGCTCGTTCAATGCTTTTTCAAACAGGGACCACGGCCCTGGACACAAAGATAGATGGAAAGTGTGCGTGTATGTACAATATCACTCTGATATCAGTTTACTGAAAATACTAAAGGTTTGAAGCAGCAATAATACTAACAAAACTTTCTTATAGCAACCTGTGACTGCCAATGGTCTGAATATAAATGTAGATGCTTCCGCTTTTTTACATGCCAGACTTCCTGGATTGATGCAGAGGTACGAGACGCCATCTTATCATATGATTCCTTCATCTTTAAGACTTGAAATTTTGAACGAGTTAACAATAGTTTTTTATGTCCTACTCTCTTTAGAAACAGTGTTTGGACTACAGCGGGAACCTGGCCTCTGTACACACTCATGCGGAGTACCCCTTCATACAGAACCTGAGTAAATCTCAAACTCAAGCTTCAACTGAGGCCTGGATAGGAGGCTATGGCTCTGTTTCAGTATGTTTGTTTTAATTCATTATTATTATTATTTAAAAAAATACATTTGTTCAGTGTCTTTGTCAACTGTCTTTTTCTTTGTTTTGTATATTGTACTTGTTTTTGAGTTGTTATGTCATAGTATTAAATAAAGATTAGGATACAGCTAATACGTTTGTCATGTTAGTTCTACTGGGCAGTTTCTATAGAGAAACACAAACATGTTTTAGAGGCATAAACATTACATTTTCATTTACATTTAGTCATTTAGCAGATGCTTTTATCCAAAGCGACTTACAAATGAGGACAATGGAAGCAATCAAATCTAACAAAAGAGCAACGATACGCAAGTGCTATGACAAGTCTCAGTTAGCTTAATGCAGCACACCTAGCATGCACTTTTTTAAATTATATAATAAATAAAAAGAAAACAAATAGAATACAAAAATAATAGACAAGGTAGTGTTAGTTTTAAAGAAAACAAGCAGTTAGTAAATGAATAGAGTGCAAGTCTAAAAGAGGCAAGTATTTTTTTAAAGAATAGAATTAGAATAGAGAGTGCTAGACTATCAGCGCGGCTGAAACACTGATTGAGCGATTACATGAGACAGGATACGAATTGTAAAGTTGTACTCTTTCTTTTAACTTACCTTCGGATGTTTAGTCATGTTTATTCTGTGCTATAACTAGTAATAAAGCGGAGGAGATGATCAGTTCACATCTGTTGATCTGAGGAGCTACAGCGATCTGTCACTCCACATTAAACAGCGCCAAAACAGCATTTATTGTTTGAATACTGCAATACAATGGACAGAATTTGAAATCTGAGACTTTGTTTCATATTAAACGTACCAAAGCACAGTGCTTATTGCGATATATTGGATGGGAAGTGCCCTTCAATGTTCCGTCCAATAACTGAAAACAGGCGAGACTAATCGATTCCTGGGATTTAAGAATCGATATTGTTCTGTAAAAATGAGAATCGATTAATATCGAGATATCTATGTTTTTTACCCAGCCCTAATTTTATGTTATATTTTTGTTCAACCCCTTGAATTAAAGCTTTAAGTCTGCACTTCAATTTTCATTTTAAATCTTATTCTAGTGGCATACAAAGTCAAAATTGTGAAAATTGTGTCAGTGTCCAAATATATATGGACCTAACTGTACAAATACTATTAAAGTGTGAGAATTAACCTGCGCTAGTCTACAGACGCGCGTGGCTCCGGCAAAGCATTCGCTCGACTGCTGCACTTCAGATTAATGCCTCAGCGGTCTACCAGCGCTCATCAATGTCAAAATAATTGAGATGGCCAATCAAATCAAAGTAGGCAGGGTTTACAGTTCACAGAAGCGAAGCGCGAATTCCAGCGTGAACGTTGAAAGAGAGCAAGGCAAGATGATGCTGCAAATCATTTAATATTAGTCAGCTGTTTTACAATAGAAATGTTAAATGATAGACAGCTATATCTAGTGATGCAAACTACTTGATTTTTTTCTCAAATATGGTTATTTTGAGAGAGAGAGAGAGAGATTGAAGTTGCTTTTGTGAATTGCCTGCGTCTGTTTCTCTGTACAAACAATGAAGCTGAGTTTAGTTACTTAAAAACAGTTTAGTTACCCCCTCGTTGCTGAGAAATATAATGTAGTGATTCAGTATTTATTAATAAAAGTCATGGAGCAGCACTGACAAGTATCTGAGGTTTTGAATGCGTGATCTCCCTGATCTCTGTGTGCATGTGTGTGTCAATTAAAGCAGCACATTAATATAGAATGGTGATTAAACTGAACTGTTTTAACCCTTTAGGCGCCAGGGTTGTTTTGGAAAAATGCTGGATTTTGACATCAAGATATCAAAAGCTTGTGGCTTGAAAGGGCTTAAAGATAGAGATCTACTGTAAATTAGAAAAATGTTGGGCATGATCCAAAGTTTATGTGGGGTGTAAATATACTCATCTAATTTGCATATTATGATGTCATCAGGGGCGGCCATCTTGAATTTCATAATATTCAGGAAATAGTAGATGTTGAATTGATGTTTGAACTTATTTGCATGTTGTTGTTGTTTTTTTTTGTCTTTTTATCCTCATTCCAAATGTTCAGAAGAGGAAACCAACAATAAAACAGGAGAAAGTACTAAATTATTACTATATTACTATACTATATAGTAGTAAAACACATGTATCCTCAGTCAGCCTCAGCCTAACCCATCAGTAATATTCAGGAAAAAATATATATGGAGTGGATGTTTGAACCTATTTGGAAGGTTTTTTTCCCCCCTCAGTAACTATAGTAAATTATTACTATATTACTGTGCCATAGTAAAATGCATGTGCCTAATTTTTGATCAGTTGACCAGCTATCTGCCCAATCAGGTATCTAGGTGACAAAGTTTATAGTTCTTGAGAGTATGATGCCTCTCATTGCATGGCACAGCGCACAGACCTACCCCACACTGACTGCACCTGTACTTTGTAACCAACAGGCTCATCAACGCGTTTGATCCAGTCCTGATACACTTCTTCATTTCTCAAAAAAACCCAGCCACCATTGTCATTGCTATTTCCAGCCCTATTTAGAGACAGATCACCCCTGCTGCCTCTACCACATCTCCCGGCTCTCACACGCACACACACAAAACATAGTTCCAGCATTGCTAACTTGACAGCGCAGTTGGTATTTTATCAAAATAAAATACAGTGAACCAAACTTCAGCGCGCCTGCCTCTGTGTCACTGTTGGAACGCGACTGAATAACTAAGCCTATAATTTACATAATAAATAATAGTTTAGGATTCAGATACATCGCAAATATGGAAATATTATGAAATATTTGGATTTGTGCCGAATGAGAGAGGTAGGATACACGAGCACAAAGCTCCATAAACATCACATTTTCATTTTTGGGTGAACTATTCCTTTAATGCAACAGAGGCCCAATCGGACATGACGTTGGTACTTTCTGAAAGAAAAGCTAATGGTTCTCGTCTCGATGGGATACGTAATCGGCTGGAGGGAATAGCTGGATCCGTCTCCTCTACAAAATTCATTTGCGGCCCTCACTGAGAGGATCGAGGGCATTGAGACCCGTTTAACGGAGGCTGAAGGGAGGATTTCATCCGTGGAAGACTCGGCGGCAGTGTCTGGGGGCCAGCTTGCTAATTTGCTGACCAAAGTGGAACAACTTCAGTTGAAAGTGGACGATTTAGAGAACAGAGGTCGACGAATTAATTTGAGGATAGTTGGCCTACCAGAAGGAGAGAAAGGTACCGGTTCACTTGCGTCGTTTCTTCGTTCCTCTATCCCCAAATGGCTAGATTTACCTAAAGACTCTCTCACCTTGGATATCAAAAGGGCTCACAGGTCTCCTTCGTTTGCTCCTAGTAATCCGAACTCAGCCCCAAGGAGTGTTCTCGTTTGTTTCTTGCGGTTTACCGAAAAGGAATCTGTTTTGAGGGCATGATTACCCACGAGGGCGCGGAGCTTCGGTTTTACTCAGACTTATCTACCAGTGTTCTGCAGAAATATCGCGAGTTCAGATCAGAGGTCAAGGTTGTGACTTCTCGTGGCTTATATCGCGGATTCGCTTACCTCGCACGGCTCGAGTGCTTACACCCTGGGAAAGATTCTCTTGTTTGATGATCCGAACTCGGCTACAGCATTTCTAGACTCTCTGGACAGATAACTTTTTATTTTTATTAAATTTCTCGGAAGGTTACCTTTCTTATTGAACCCACCAGACTTGATCATTTTCCCTTTTTGGAGGGGGATGTAGGGACACATGTTTGTTTCATTTCCCCTGGCTTGCACTGTTTTTTTTTGTTTTTTAAAGTGTTCAGTCATTTCAATCATGGTTTCATCTTATAGTATATGTAGGAGCGATTCTTGAAGGAGCTATTTTTTCTCAGTGGCATTAGTATGGTGACAGGTTTATTTACGTTCATTATTTCACCTTGTGACTTTCTGATGTTATTTGTGCCCTCCGCTAAACAAGAGCTAGAGCTAAATTAAACTTAGACCATACTGAGCATATTAAGAAATTACAATTTTTTTAGTAAGCTAAAATATTACGAATTCGGAAACAAACCTAGCCATTTGCTTGCATATCAATTAAAAAAGGCACAACGAGATAGAATTATAAAAGCAATTAGGACCCCAGACGGCAGCGTATCCTTTGATTCCCAGATAATTAATGATACTTTTTCCAACTTTTATAGGACTTTATATAAAGCTGAGGGTTGTGGTTTGCAAGAGGACTTATCAAACTATATGAGTAAGATCTTCCTTCCTTCTGTCTCTGAGACAGACAGAACTATTTTAAATGCACCCTTCACCAAGGAGGAAATTTGGCTAGCTATCCAATCCATGCCCTCAAACAAAGCTCCAGGCCCGGATGGGTTCCCACTTGAATTTTACAAGCAATTTTGGCAGGATATCAGCCCAATCTTAATGCCTGCAATTAATAACCTTTTAGATTTAAATTTAATGCCTGATTCTTGGTCCTCTGCCGTTATCAGCCGTATTTAGAAAAAAGACAGATCCTTTGGACGGCTCCTCTTATCGCCCGATTCGTTTATTGAATGTAGACTGCAAAATTGTGGCTAAAGCAATGGCTCGACGCCTTGAATCCGTCCTTTCTTCTGTTGTTTCACCGGACCAGACCAGATTTGTAAAGTTTAGATATGGCTCTTATAATAGCTGTAGATTGTAGATCTGTGGTTATTATATTTCGAATACCCCAAGACTTCTGTTGATGTAATTCTTTCTATTATTGGAGAATATAGCACTTTTTCAGGGTATAAGATTAATTTAAATAAATCTCAGGCCTTGTACTTGTATGCTCCCCCCGAAGCCACTTCTGACTCTCCATTTCGTTTAGCTCCCTCTGGTTTCCAATATTTGGGAATAAATATTACACCTAACTTGTGTGATTTATTTAAAGCTAATTATACCCCATTAACTTCTTAAATTAGTCAGGACTTGTCCGACTGGTCAAATCTCCCCATCTCATTTATTGGCAAGATTAATGTAATAAGGATGAACATCCTACCTAGGATGAATTTTTTTATTTCAAAGTCTGCCCTGCTATTTGATTAGTTTTCTTAAAAAAGTTAAATCAAAATTCATTTGGAATAAAAAAAAAAACTAGACTTAAATTTTTCTTTTAATTTTAAAAGATCCAGTACGTATCCAGCCCAGATGGTGGATCAGCACCTAGAAAGGACCTCTACAGCCCTGAATGTCAGCGGAGACCAGGACAACTAGATGAGCCCCAGAGACAGATCCCCAGTGAAGACCTTGTCATCTAGACGGCAATCGTGACAAGACCACGGGAACCAGATGAGTCCTCTGCACAATCTGACTTTGTTGCAACCTAGAATGAAACTGCTGGTTTCGTCTGATCAGAGGAGAACGGCACACAATTTCCCTGTTTAATATTGTAAAGCTGCTTTGACACAATCTGCATTGTAAAAAGTGCTACATAAATAATGGTGACTTGACTTGACTTGTTTGTGGATTTCAGCTCGGCGTTCAACACTATCATTCCAAACCTCCTCCTGTCCAAACTAATTATCCTAGCTATCCGTGCCCACCTCCGTCTGTCAGTGGATCAACAGCTTCCTGACAGACAAGCAGCAGCTAGTAAAGCTGGGAAAATTCTCATCCAGCACCCGTACTATCAGCACTGGCGCCCCCCAGGGTTGCATCCTCTCCCCACTGCTCTTCTTCCTGTACACCAATGACTGCACATCTAAAGACCCCTCTGTTAAGTTCCTAAAGTTTGCAGACGACACTACAGTCACCGGTCTCATCCAGGACGGTGACGAGTCTGCTTACAGACAAGAGTTTGAAGAGCTGGCTGTCTGGTGCAGTCTAAACAACCTGGAGCTTAACACTCTCAAAACTGTGGAGATGACCGTGGACTTCAGGAGGAACCCCCCTGCTCTCCCTCCACTCACCATCATGGACAGCACTGTGACTGCAGTGGAGTCATTCAGGTTCCTGGGCACCACTATCTCTCAGGACCTGAAGTGGGACATTCACATTGACTTCATTGTTAAAAAGGCCCAGCAGAGGAAGTTCAACCTGCCACAGGAGCTGCTGAAACAGTTCTACTCCGCCATCATTGAATCTGTCCTCTGCACTTCTATAACTGTCTGGTTCAGCTCAGCTACCAAATCTGACCTCATAAGACTACAGAGGGTAGTCCGGACTGCTGAGCGAATCATTGGTACAACCCTCCCTTCTCTCCAAGAACTGTACTCATCCAGAGTGAGCAAAAGGGCTAGCAAAATCACTATGGACCCCTCACACCCAGCTGTGACAGAGGACTCTGTCACTGGCCGGGATAACACTTGAACTCCCGTCCCCCTTTAGTTTTATATGCATCATCGTGCATACAGTTACAGTTTATAGCCTTTCCCTCGGGTGCACACTTGGGTTTGTGCTACTGTTATGTTCGCTCGCATACATGCATACACTCACTTTAATCTTCACATATCCCTGCTATAACCATTTCAATAATCACACGCATACACTAGATAGGTTTAATTATTACATCTTTTATTTACTTATCTGTATATTTGTCAGTTTGTGTCTCTGTTCATGCTGTGAGGTTTCTTGCTTTTGGCGTCTTCCGTGTTGGATCTGCTGCGAGTACAGCAGATGAGAAGGGTCCAAACGCCAGCAGCGGTTCGTAAATGCTGAAGACAGGAACTTTCGCGGGCTGCGCATGCGCAAACCTTCCGCCGGCTGGACTGTTCTATGTGGTTATGTGTGGGGAGGGGGAACGGGGAAAAATGTTCTTGATTTATGTCTTAACTGTTTGCCATCAAGGATAATGCATGCATAGCTTGAATCAAGACTTGTATACCCGTGAGAAATGTGTGTATAATTATCTTACCTTTTTGTAGAAGGTTGAAAAAGTATTCCTTACCTTGTATTTACCTTCAAATGGTTACTCTCTTTTCTCTCTACACTATAAAAGGGTTGATTTATTTCTCATTTGGGAGGGGGAAGTTGAGGAGGACAGTTGGTAGTGCAAGCCATGCCAGTGGAAAAGCTTTTTTGTAGAAAGTAGCTCAGCCAAGCACTGGTTGTAAATATTTTGTAAAGGTTTATTTATTTTTTTATTATTATTTTGGTGTTGGTTAAATATTTTGTATTTTGGGACTGTGGACATTGGAAATAAATGACCTTGCACTGTCGTGCTATTGTGGCTGCGCCATCATTCCTGTGTTTTTCAAACCTGCCTCTTCACAATGCCTGAGTGACTGAAAGACAAAGTTTTTGTCTATTCTTCACATTTCACAACATACTCTTTTGTGAAACACACATACTTATTTTCATTTCAAATTTGCAAATAACATACCTGTACGTCCAAAATTGTCTATTTTGTATATTGTCTATTTTGTATATTTGTACGTTATTTTTATTATCTGTGTTTTGTCTTGTGACTGTCATTCTGTTGCACTGTGGAGCTTCTGTCACTAAAACAAATTCCTCGTATGTGTAAACATACCTGGCTATAAAGCGCAACAATGTTTATGTAACGTGCAACTCATGCCCAAGAAGAAAGAGTCTCTCCATGTCGGTGGCAAGTAATTCTAATCTAATGAAGCACCTCACATCATCACATGCTGCCACAAAATTTGTGGCTAAGAACGCAGGAGATAACGTGAGCTCAGCTACCAAAGGTGAAGTATAATTTATTTTTAGACTTGTTTGTTGGCCAGTTGTGGCCTGTGCAATAAATGTTAAAAGTTCTAAACCATCTATTGTGTTATTGTGCAACTATATTAAAGATAATATATTTATTGACCGGTGTCTCTCACATTGTCCCACACAGCAACATTAAAATAGTGTAGATTAGTGTACAATGTTTTTTAATGATAATTTATTCTATTTAGAGTCCATTTCATTCAACATATTTAATATCGAGGCATCCAAGTTATTTGACACATTTGAACATTTAAAAAAAAAATAACAATAGTTACTTTCCCTGGTAAATTAGTTACTTTTATAATGATGTAACTCAGTTACTAACAGTTACTATTTGTGAGAAGAAACTAGTAACTATAACCAATTACTTCTTTAAAGTAACATGGCCAACACTGCTAAAGATGCATCAAATAATTCAATGCAATTCTCACTATGCAGTTCGCAATTTTATTTATAATCAGTTACATTTTGCAGAAAGACAGAAATGTAATATTTTGATTCCAAGTTACCAGTAAACGGAACGGCGCAATGTCTCCATACAATCGAAATTAGAGCGCGTCTACTGTAATGTTTGAAACTATAGCAAAGGAGACAGGTGTGGATACAGGCAATCATTTATAGAAAAAAACAAAAAGCCTCAAGACAAGTATGAAAAAAGTTAACAAAAACAACATTTCAAACAGATGCCTATTTTCTTGTGCTATTTTGAATTGTAGGGTCGTTTTAAGCTTTCTCCACAAAGCACAAAAATACCGTCTCATTTTCATGACTTCTTAGGTGCATCTATCGGGTGTAATGTCAAAAGAAATGTATTACATTGATCACAGTTAATGGGCCTTTCTCCAGAGTGAATATGCTGGGGATTTTTAAAATTGCTTCTTTTGGTAAACCTCGTCACGGTCACACTTTATTTCCAGAATGATCTTGAAAGGCCTCTCTCCAGTGTTAACTCCTATGTGTCTTCAGGTTTCCTTTGACTGTGAAACACTTTGCACAATGATGGCATATGAAATAGTTCTCCCCTGAGTGAAATCTCATGTGGGTTTCTTCACGATTCCACACATATTTCATGTGAATCTTAAGATTTTCTATTTATGAGAAGCTCTTCCCACAGGCTTCTCTCGAGTGCGTTGCTTTTTAATGTGAGCATTGAGGCTACATTTATTCCTGATACTCTTTCCACACTGAGCACATTTACAGCATTTCTCTGCTGAATGAGTCTTCATGTGGTAATCAAGTCTTACCTTACATATGAAACGCTTTCCACACTGAGCACATTTACAGCATTTCTCTGCTGAATGAGTCTTCATGTGGTAATCAAGTCTTACCTTACATATGAAACGCTTTCCACACTGATCACATTTACAGCATTTATCTGCTGAATGAGTCTTCATGTGGTAATTAAGTCTTACCTTACATATGAAACGCTTTCCACACTGAGCACATTTGAAGG
>NW_015551132.1:17461-19613 GCF_001515605.1 Sinocyclocheilus anshuiensis
CACATTTGAAGGGTTTCTTTCTAGTGTGAATCATCTTGTGACACTTGAGGCTAAATTCTGTTGCGAGGCTCTTTCCGCAAAGATCACATGTGAACACATTCTGTCCAGTGTGAATTCTCATGTGGTAATTACGGGAGTATGCATTTACGAAACTCTTTCCACAATACTTGCAAGAGTAAGGCTTCTCTTGAGTGTGAATTCTCATGTGGATTTTAAGGTTTTGTTTTGCAGGGAAACTCTTTCCACACTGTTCGCATGTATAAGGCTTCACTCCAGTGTGAATGTTCATGTGAGACTGAAGGCTGTTTTTCTGTGTAAAACTCTTTCCACACTGATGGCAAGTGTAAGGTTTCTCTCCCGAGTGAGTTCTCATGTGTCTTAGAAGGTTTCCTTTTTGAGTGAAAACATTTCCACACTGTTGGCAGGTAAATGGCTTGTCTCCCGAGTGAGTTCTCATGTGATTTTGAAGGTTTCCTTTTTGAGTGAAAACATTTCCACACTGTTGGCAGGTGAATGGCTTCTCTCCCGAGTGAGTTCTCATGTGTCTTAGAAGGTTTACTTTTTGAGTGAAAACATTTCCACACTGTTGGCAGGTGAATGGCTTCTCTCCCGAGTGAGTTCTCATGTGCCTTTTGATGGCTCCTTGTTGAGCAAAGCTCTTTCCACACTGTTGGCAGGTGAAAGGCTTCTCTCCCGAGTGAATTCTCATGTGCCTTTTGAGGGCGTCTTGTTGAGCAAAGCTCTTTCCACAATGATGGCAGGTGAAAGAGCTGTTAGATTTGGTTTTCTGAGCTCTTTTTCGTATAGAAGCCGTTTTAGACTGTGTGGCTTTTTCACCAGTTATTAAATCATGGTGTTTCTCACACTGATCTGTCTGTTCTATTTCATTCGGATCTTGATTCTCCTCTTTCAGCACCAGCTGGTCTAAAGCAAAAAAGATAAATACAAGTTAACCACAGTTTAAAGCCACAAAGCAAAAGATATGAAAAGCAACATGAAAGCATTTAAGGCCGGGACACTTCAAAGAACTAGCGGCTACAAAAGCCGACGATGTTGTCTCCTTGCGTCGGCAGCATCTGGACCAAAAAGCTGCGATTGAATAAACCATACAGACTACAGCCGACTGCAAACTAAGACGTGCATTCTGTGCGAAAACAATTAGCTGTCTATATCAGCAGCTATCAATAGTATGTATTCGTCATTCAAAAGGAGAAACCGAAACAAGGATATACCAGATATACGAAACGTAAATAAAGCAGCGCTTACTTACCATTTTGAATATCAGTTATGTTGATAACTTTATTCATTTTTAGCCGCTCATGTTGTTATGAAAATACTCGCATACTTGGGTAAGATCACGTAACATTAGCTGCCTTCATTTACTTGTTTTCATCACTTTCACTTGAATTCTCGGGCACTGACTCGTTCGCTAAACTGAACTTCCAATCAGAGTTCTCACTCTCGCCGATGGCCCTGACGCCAATTCAATATGCTAAATTGGGCAAACTGCCGCCGACCTGGAGGTCTGCTACCCGATCTGAGTCCAACAGGTCTTGAAATACTCTTGGGTTTGGGTCTGGCTTGTAGCTAAACTAAAACTGTGTGCAGTAGGCTACGATGCTTTCATAGATGCACGCATACACACATAACTGAACACAGATATCTTTATCTCTTTTATCTCCTTGCACTGGCTACCGGCTGCAGCTCGCATCAAGTTCAAGACATTGATGCTTGCATATAGAACAGCCACAGGCTCAGCACCTGCCTACTTCCACTCACTATTACGAATTTACATCCCCTCCAGAAGTTCCCTCCAGAGATCCACTAGTGAGCGACGCCTCATGGTACCATCACAGAGAGGCTCAAAATCACTTTCCAGAACATTCTCATTCACCATTCCTGGCTGGTGAAATGATATTCCCACCCCTATCCGGAATGCTCTTTCCAGAACATTCTCGTTCACCATTCCTGGCTGGTGGAATGATATTCCCACCCCTATCCGGAATGCTGAATCCCTGACAATGTTCAAGCGACATCTGAAAACTCATCTCTTTCGATGCTACTTGACTTCATCTTAAAAAAAAAACTTTGTCTTTCTCTTTATTTATTCCTTCCCTTTCTAGCTTGTAGCATGAACAATGACCAAAACGTC
>NW_015551132.1:19926-20182 GCF_001515605.1 Sinocyclocheilus anshuiensis
CTTACCACAAGAAGACCAGTTACTGCTGCTATGGCACTACCCACTCAGTAAGACTGGATAACACTGGGAAAACGTGCCCGTTCCACTTGGAACCGGAACGTTGCGGAAGCCCATCCTTCCCGAAGGAGGTTTCGGGAAGCACTGGTTTCGGAAGACAACCATCTAGGAGCATATGGAAGATTAGAGGTGATTGTAACCCTCTTGGAAAATAGCAAAAATAGCAGCGGGGAAACACGGGCTCTGAGGCTATACCATG
>NW_015551132.1:21204-29550 GCF_001515605.1 Sinocyclocheilus anshuiensis
TGAAATTGAGCAGCTCCTTCTACAATCTGGAACAGGTTTGGATAGGGCTGTACAATGAGACAAAAATCAGTCTGAACCTTGAGTAAATGTACTACAGTAGCACATATGTTCGACACAGTTTTACATGTGTATGAGTCGTTTACAAACCTGTTGTCCAACAAAGATATTTTAATTTATTGACATGCTTTTACTCCATATTATCTTCATAACAGTCGAGTGTTTTAAATATCTTATTTTTGTGATCAGACGTGGTTTTGTATCACAGAATAAAGAAGAAATCATACAATTTTATAGCATTATATACAGTGATAAAGGCTATGTCGATTAGCATTGCATTGTAAATATACTCTATCCTTATAAAAACTACCCAAGATTGCTTGAAGAACACAGATGCCATATATTTTGTGCAATCGCATGTTTATTGTCTTCAGGATTCCTGTTAAAATTTCTCTATGTGCGTTGTATTCAGCTACAGCGATCCCTGGATACTTCTTCCTGGAGCATTACTTCTACTTGCATATGTGGAGTTTCTGCGCAAGGGCGCCCTCCGGCTTCCAGTATGAATTAAACATTCATTACATTGTGTACTCACAATAAATATCAGAAATTATCGTGATACATTTTTAAGCCCATATCACCCATCCCTACTGCACAGGCTCAAATGGGCCCTGCTGTAGTGCTCTGAACACTACAGCAGGGCCCATTTGAGCCTTTGCAGACAGTCGAGCTGAAGTTTCTGAGCACTAGAGACAGGTCCCAAGAGGGTATAGAGGGAGGCCGTGGAGAATTTAGCCTTCTCGCCCCCTAAGGAACCTGATTACCAGGTCATGCTTCCCCACCGACTTCCCTTCCATGGGGTCGTGGTTGGCAGCAATCGCAGCCACATAGACTTTAAGGGTGGAGGGAGACAGCCTTCGCTCCAACCTCTGCTGCAGAAAGGACAGAACGACTCTGATCGGACATCTCCGGGGGTCTTCTCGGTGAGAAGAGCACCATTCGACGAACAGGTTCCACTTCAAGGCGTAAGAGTGTCTCACAGACGGTGCTCTCGCCGAAGTGATGGTGTCAACTACCTCTTAGGGTAAGTCACCTAGAACCTCCACGTCCCGTCCAGGAACCAAACATGAAGTTTCCAGAGGTCTGGACGCGGGTGCCACAGGGTGCCCTGTCTCAGTAGATCAGTAGTCAGTAGATCCTTCCTCAGAGGAATCTGCCGAGGGGCTGTCACAAGGAGCATCAGTTCCGGGAACCAAGTTCGAGTGGGCCTGTAAGGCGCTATGAGCAGGACCTGCTCCTCGTTTTCCCTGATCTTGCACAGTATCTGTGCAAGAAGGCTCACTGGGGGAAACATACTTGCGAAGGCCCCGCGGCCAGCTGTGTGCCAGTGCATCCATGCCGTGTTCCCTCGGCCAGAGAGTAGAACAACTGGCAGTGAGAGGTTTCTGGAGAGGCAAACAGATCTACCTGAGCGGCTCCGAAACGACTCCAAATCAGCTGGACCGTCTGGGGATGGAGTTTCCATTCTCCCGGGAGTGCAGCTCGTGACAGCTCATCGGCTGCCTGGTTGTGCAGACCAGGAATGTGAATGACCTCAGATGCTTCTGACTCCAGAGGAGGTGGTGACGGACGAGTTGCGACATGAGCGTAGACCACCTTACATCGGTCGCATTGTTGTCCGTGCGGACCAGCACGCGCTTGCCTTGTAAGTGCCTCTTGAGACGGCTCAAGGCCAGGCATACTGCCAGCAACTTTAGGCAATTGATGTGCCAGTGCAGTTGGGGGCCCGTCCAAACCACCGACACTGCAAGCCCGTCGAACGTGACCCCCCAGCCGGTGGTTGAGGCATCTGTGTAAACCCCGCCATGCCTGGAGACCTGTTACAGGGGCGCTCCTGCACGGAGAAACGAAGGGTCTGAACACAGGGTGAAGGTTTGGTGGCAGGCCGGTGTGACTCGGACTCGGTGAGTGCCGCGTAGCCACGCCCACCTCAGGACTCGGCCATGGAGCCAGTGTTAAAGCGCTCTCATATGAAGCAGCCCCAGCGGCGTGACTGCCGCTGCAGCTGCCATATACCCCAGAAGCCTCTGAAACTGTTTCAGTGGGACCGCCATCCTGCACTTGAACATATTCAGGCAGTTCAACACCGACTGAGCACGTCTTTGCATGAGGCGTGCTCGACCGAATCCAACTTCATACCGAGAAAAGAGATCCTCTGCGTCAAGGAAAGTTTGCTCTTTTCCCAGTTGACCCAAAGGCCCAACCGGCTGAGGTGCGAAAGCTCCAAGTCCCTGTGTGCACACAACTGATCCTGAAACTGAGCTAGTATGAGCCAGATGTCGAGGTAGTTGAGAATGCGAACGCCCTGTTCTCTCCGGGGAACAAGGGCTGTTTCTAAAACTTACGTGAAGACACGGGGCAACAGCCCGGAGGGTAGGACCTTGTACTGATATGCTCGTCCTTCGAACGCGAACCATTCGAGGGACGAGTATAGTCTGTGGTGCGGAAGGATCGACACATTAAAGTGCGCGTCCTTCAGGTCGATCGCTGCAAACCAATCTCAGGGACGGATGCACCCGAAGATGCATTCCTACGTCAACATCTTGAACGGTAACCGGTGAAGGGCCCAGTTCAAGACATGCAGGTCCAAGATTGGTCATAACCCACCACCTTTCTTGGGTATAACAAAGTAGGAGCTGTAATATCCCATCTCCATATCGGCTGGAGGGACCGGCTCTATCGCATCCTTCGCCAGTAGGACTGCGATCTCCGCACGCAAGACAGGAGCATCAGCCACCTTCACTGATGTGAAGCAGATGCCGCTGAACTTGGGGGGGATGCCGGGCGAACTGAATAGCATAGCTGAGTCTGATGGTCCGCAGGAGCCAGCGAGACATTCGGGTAGCCAGGCACGCCTGGTTCCACAGTTTGGCAGAGGGAGCGTGAGTAGGGACTTTGATGACGCTCTCGAACCACTCGCTGCTGCCCTCTGGCCAGAGAGGAGGATGAGTGTGGTCCGTTGTTGGTCCATCCACGACTCTCCATGCCCTCGTGGGACCCAGAGACAGAGAAAACCTCTCTCCTGTTGAGATTTTTCCTGTCGAGATTTTTCTCCCTCCAGGGGAGGGAGAGGTGCATTCACCATCCCCCAAAGAGCAGTTCCCTCTCTCTCTGGGTCGCCTGTCCCAAGGCCTCTTGCTCTTCCATTCACCGCCAGGTTGACGGGGTCCTGGACGGGCGGGGTGGCCTGCCTATGCCCAGCTCCACGGCGCCACTTGCTTGAGGCTGCTGCGGATGCGGCACGGGAGTGAGGGTGGACACAGGATGCCGCCCTCGGCGACGAGCAGGCTGGGATCGCCTCAGTCTGCTCCTGTGCAGCCGAGAACTGCTGGGCCATGTTCTCGACTGTGTCGCCGAAAAGGCCGGCCTGGGACACAGGGACCTTGAGGAACCGAACTTTGTCGGCGTCCCTCATGTCGACCAGACACAACCAGAGGTGACACTCCTGTCCACTCCTGTGGACATCGCGCGACTCAGAGAACTCGCGGTGACCTTCATCGCTCGGAGTGCGAGATCAGTTGTGGTTTGGAGCTCTTTTAGAACTTCCGGATCGTGACCACCCTCGTGCAGGCCCCTCAGTGCTTTAGCCTGTAGAACCTGCAGTAACGCCGTAGCGTGGGCGTCCCACATGTCGACCAGACACAACCAGAGGTGACACTCCTGTCCACTCCTGTGGACATCGCGCGACTCAGAGAACTCGCGGTGACCTTCATCGCTCGGAGTGCGAGATCAGTTGTGGTTTGGAGCTCTTTTAGAACTTCCGGATCGTGACCACCCTCGTGCAGGCCCCTCAGTGCTTTAGCCTGTAGAACCTGCAGTAACGCCGTAGCGTGTAAGATGGAGGCACCTTCTCCACAGGCCGTATAAGCATCGCCGGACAGTCCAGATGAGTACCTACAGACCCTGGACTCAACTGCCAACACAAACGGGGTACTCCAGCCTGATGTGTGCAACCCACTTGAAACGGGAAACCACCACTGCTGAAGCGCCGTACCGCCAACACGAAGAGCTCTCAAAGAGCACGCTGAACTCGTTAAGTCTTCTTCTCTCAGTAGAGTAGTCAGGAGCAAAACAATGTGATCGCTCGGCTCCGAAGCGAAAAGTTGAATATGCGCTGCACCTGCTGCCTACTTATACTCACGCTGTGATCAGCGGCAGCTGGATGCAATAATCGCATGCCAATGTAGATCGTAAATCGCGCAGCGCACACACAGAAACATTGTGGCACACAAACTTTTATTAATAAAATAGCTTCACTGCACAGACACAGGTAATTCACACACTCAACTTTCATCCCTCTCTCTCGCATGCACTAATTATTTCAAATAAATGATATAATTCATTCATTCAAATAAATGTGATTTTACCGCACTACTTCCCCTCTGTCTGATTTAAAGCAGGCAGAATGCTAACGAGCCATAACTGATGAAAATTACAGTATTTTTTACTGTTTGCCTCCAAGTCCTATATTAAAATCTTTTAAGGCACATGCTAGCTGTGGATTATCACTTACATTTAATGTGTGCATGTCGTTTCTTGTTATATATTACGGGCTAAATTTAAAATTAAAACTTGTTTTGCCCTTGTACCTGATATAGCGATCTGTCACAACATGGCAAATAGCATGCACACATAAGCTGGTTGTGAGCAATAGGGCCTTTCGCACCGCGGGAACCTTTTCATAGTACCAGAAGTAATTGTGGAACTAACCACTTTTTGGCGTTTTCGCTCCGCCGGAACTGGGTGCAATTTTAGTACCAGACTGCCTTTTTCGAGAACCAAATTAGCTCCTACTCCGAAGCAGGGTCTAACCAGCACATTGCTGCGATTGAACACACCATACAGACCTCAGCCAACTGCAAACTAACACGTGCATTCTGTGCGAGAACAATTAGCTGTCTATATCAGCAGCTATCAATAGTATGTATTAGCCATTCAAAAAGGAGAAACCGAAACAAGAATATACAAGATATATGAAACGTAAACAAAGCAGCGCTTGCTTACCATTTTGAATATCAGTTATGTTGATAACTTTATTCATTTTTAGCCGCTCATGTTGTTATGAATATATTCACATACTTGGGTAAGATCACGTAACATTAGAACAGCCCTCAGTCTGTGCCGCCTTCATTTACTGGTTTTCATCACTTTCACTTGAATTCTCGGGCACTGATTCGTTCGCTAAACTGAACTTCCAATCAAGAGTTCTCACTCTCGCCGACGGCCCGACGCCAATTCAGTATGTTAAATTGGGCAAACTGCCGCCGACCTGGAGGTCTGCTACCCGATCTGAGTCCAACAGGTCTCGAAATATTCTTGGGTTTGGGTCTAGCTTGTAGCTAAACTAAAACTGTATGCAGTAGGTTACGATGCTTTCATAGATGCATGCATACACACATAACTGAACACAGATATCTTTATCTCTTTTATCTCCTTGCACTGGCTACCGGTTGCAGCTCGCATCAAGTTCAAGACATTGATGCTTGCATATAGAACAGCCACAGGCTCAGCACCCTCCTACTTCCACTTTGTGTGGCTTTTTCACCAGTTATGAAATCATGGTGTTTCTCACACTGATCTGTCTGTTCCATTTCATTCGGATCTTGATTCTCCTCTTTCAGCACCAGCAGGTCTAAAGCAAAAAAAGATAAATACAAGTTAACCACAGTTTAAAGCCACAAAGCAAAAGATATGAAAAGCAACATGAAAGCATTTAAGGCCGGGACACTTCAAAGAACTAGCGGCTACAAAAGCCGACGATGTTGTCTCCTTGCGTCGGCAGCATCTGGATCAAAATGCTGCGATTGAACACACCATACAGACCTCAGCCAACTGCAAACTAACACGTGCATTCTGTGCGAGAACAATTAGCTGTCTATATCAGCAGCTATCAATAGTATGTATTAGCCATTCAAAAAGGAGAAACCGAAACAAGAATATACAAGATATATGAAACGTAAACAAAGCAGCGCTTGCTTACCATTTTGAATATCAGTTATGTTGATAACTTTATTCATTTTTAGCCGCTCATGTTGTTATGAATATATTCACATACTTGGGTAAGGTCACGTAACATTAGAACAGCCCTCAGTCTGTGCCGCCTTCATTTACTGGTTTTCATCACTTTCACTTGAATTCTCGGGCACTGATTCGTTCGCTAAACTGAACTTCCAATCAAGAGTTCTCACTCTCGCCGACGGCCCGACGCCAATTCAGTATGTTAAATTGGGCAAACTGCCGCCGACCTGGAGGTCTGCTACCCGATCTGAGTCCAACAGGTCTCGAAATATTCTTGGGTTTGGGTCGGGCTTGTAGCTAAACCTAAACTGTGTGCAGTAGGCTACAATGCTTTCATAGATGCACGCATACACACATAACTGAACACAGATATCAGAAATCGCGCAGCGCACAGAAACATTGTGGCGCACAAACTTTTATTAATAAAATAGCTTCTAAAATAGACTCGCTACGTTATATTTCTCAGCAACAAGGGGATATAATCGCTGTTTTTGATGCAACTAAGCTTTATTGCTGGTAGAGAGAGATGCGCAGATGCATGTAATTCACACGCGTGACTTTCATCCCTCTTTCTCACATGCAGTAATTTTTTCTAATAAATGATATAATTAATTCATTCAAATAAATGTGATTTTACCGCACTACTTCCCCTCTATGTCTGATTTAAAGCAGGCAGAATGCTAACGAGCCATAACTGATGAAAATTACAGTATTTTTTACTGTTTGCCTCCAAGTCCTATATTAAAATCTTTTAAGGCACATGCTAGCTGTGGATTATCCCTTACATTTAATGTGTGCATGCCGTTTCTTATTATATATTACAAGCTCTATTTAAAATGAAACTTGTTTTGCTCTTGTAACTGATCTAGCGATCTGTCACAACATGGCAAATAGCATGCACACATAAGCTGGTTGTGAGCAATAGGGCCTTTCGTTCTACGCTGACAGAAACTGCTGAGGCAGCTGAGCGTGAATTCCAGTGTGACGCTTCAGTTAATAGTTATAAAGCGCAAGATAAACTGTTAAGTAGCTAAACTAAGCATTTAATATTTAACAGCTGAAATAAACCGAAATAATCAGGGATGCAAACTAATAAACTTTTGTCTAATTTAGCCATATAAAATACCCTATATCATTTACAATGTGGTTCATGTAATTTAGATTATAACTGTCAATGTGACAAGATAAACATTAACGAACATTTTAGGCATAAAATTAATAATGAATGAGAGTATATTCTAAATGAATTAATTTGCCTAGCTTTCCTGGTACCCTTCAATAAATTCACTTGTCTAAGTAAAGGATTGATCAGTGTTTCCCACAGGATTTTGTAAGACTGTGGTGGGTGGACCTTGATGCCTCTAGGGGGTCCGGGGGCACAGCTTGTAAACAATTTAATGTAACATTACCTCAGGAAGGTCACTGAATGTCCATAAACGCGATAATTTGCTTGAAAAGTAACTACAGAGAGGAGCATTTTGTCACTGTACTCTATGTTGATCTTAAAATTAAAATCAGAAAGATGTGATTGTTTTTGTAAATATGACTAATTTTATACATTGTGCATGCTTCTACTTTTCCTCATGGTTTAGTGTTAAAAGCAAACAAAAATAGCAATACAATGTAATTTCAAATCACAATACTTGCAGAATCGTAATTCTTCAAACAAGAAGAACTTATTTTCTCAAGTAGAATAAGTGAAGGCTAATGTTATGGCAAATCTCCGTCCAGGGTTAAGTACACACTAGATCTCGGGCTAGATGGAGCATGGGTCAGATCAGGTTGGATTCTACATTTCTGACCAACTGATGGTTTGAGCTTTAACAAAGTTGCTGTGTAAGCAACTGTAGGGAATTAATAGGGCTGGACAATTTGACCTAAAATCAAACTCTCGATTAATTTAACATTTTACCTCGATTACAATTGTTGAACGATCATTTTTATTATTCACTTCATTTTGCTGTTCTTGACTGACAAGGTGGGATTTTATTTTTCTAATGAAAGAGTGCATGTCTTATTTTTGTGATTTTAACAAACTATTTATGCTTATTTATTGAATATTTAGAACAACTGAAATCAAAAAAGCACACATTGCTTAAAATGAAAACATCTTATGAAAAAACTCACATTACAGTTTTAATGTAAAAAGCTGAGAAAAATAAGCCAGAATTTACCTCAGAAGAAGACGCGCTGAGAGGAATAAGTCAGAATTTACCTCAGAAGAACATGCGCTGAGAGGAATAAGCCAGAATTTACCTCAGAAGAAGATGC
>NW_015551133.1:0-273 GCF_001515605.1 Sinocyclocheilus anshuiensis
AGACACCTGAGTCACTACTTCCTCGTTGTCCCCAACCTACCTCATAACATCTGCATTGGAGCAAATATCATGGTCCGGCTCAACGCCTGTGTGGACATTGTGAACAACGTCATATGGGCTCCCCTGTCACGCCAACTGACCACTGCAGTCAACCTCAAGAACCTTCGATCTGGTCAAACAATGCCAGACGCATGCGCCAGGATCAGTGAGCAAGAAGCTGCAATACCTGCCTACAGCAAGAGTGTCAGCGTCCGCCTCAACATGCGACCTGGC
>NW_015551133.1:429-997 GCF_001515605.1 Sinocyclocheilus anshuiensis
GTCCATGACTTTGAGCTAACGGTACCGGTCATAGGCCACATACCAGTCCAACTACTGTCAGATAAATATGATGACACAGTAACATTCACAAGACCCAATGGAACCATTGCCGTCACTTCTATTCTGCCAGTGCCCAGAGAAAGCGTCTGCCGATCAGAAATCACAGACGACACTCACCTCACTCACCTTGCTGTCTCAACGCAGCCTGCAACAGAATCACCTGCACAGGTGACCGTCAAGGCCCAGAGCCCCCAGAGCCCCTCAACAACAGAGGAACCCTACACCGGGTTCAGCGCACAAATCCAACAGATCCTGAGTGAGGCGGATGCCCTCCACAAGGAAGCAGATCGCCAAGGACTCAAAGAGGTTCTGTACAAGTACAAGGACTCCTTCGCAAAGGACTCCCTGGACTGCGGCCTGACCAACATCCACAGTGTGCATATCCCGACAAGCCCAAATGCACCACCCACATTTGTGGGACAGTACAAGATTCCAATAGCGTCATATGAGCCAGTGCAAGAAATTGTTGACTCCATGCTGGAAAAGGGGGTCATCCGGCCCTGTAACA
>NW_015551133.1:5087-26896 GCF_001515605.1 Sinocyclocheilus anshuiensis
CTGAAATAGGTGCTGAATCATTTAAGCAGTAAACGTAAGACAAACCTCTGCTTTGTGATTCTCTCAGGTTGAATTTAAAACCACTCGTGAAAACGAGTTAGAACTTTGGGAACTTCATACAAACTCCGTAACTTTCATTCTCCAGAACTGTATGTGTGTGTGTGTGTGTGTGTGTGTGTGTGTGTATGTCTTAGTTTAGGTCAATGTAATCTAGAATAGCCAATAAATTCTTGTTTCATTTATAAAGAATCATTGTCTGGTGTCGTATAATTTTAACATCAAAACCTTGCCAAGATTTTGCTACCTAGCTCGTAGCGTATAACTTATCAAATAACGTATTAACCCGTGGCCAGGGAAAATACATAGTCAAATTGTTAATATACACTGACATTAACGTCTCGCAGGACGAGTAGCTGATGACGTTAACGTCTCGCTGGACGACCATTGATAAAGTGTAAACTATTACAATTTGAAATCAGTTCTAATCAGGTTGACTCCGAATTTTCAGATTCAAGTCCTCTCAAAACCTGAATTAATTAATAATAATTAATTCCCTAAGAAAAGTAATCTGACATTACACTGCAAAAATGTAAAACGTTTAATTCTAATGGTGGAAAATTGTCATGACAAGCTAAAATATAACTATTGTGGCACAAAAGTGTTACTTACATAAGTTGACTTCAGGAAAAATAATCAAATAGTTGTAATAAAAATGTATAATCTGACTGTCACAATCGCCACTCTATCCCTTCCTTTTACCACTCACCCCAGACTTCATTTCCCAGGTTCCCTCTGCCCAGGAACTCATTATCAGTTCACACCTGTTTCATATCAGGAGGACTATTTAAGATGCACACACACACTTTTCTGAATATTGTTAGCCTGTAGCCTATATAGTTTCTGTGTTTTCCTGTATTTCCCTGGTTCCTTGTTTTTACTTGCCCATGTTTTGCCTTGGACTGTCTATCTGGTTTTTGATTGTTTGCTGCCTGCCCTGACCATTGCCTGGTTCTGTTTCATTCCTCCTGACCGCCAGATGAGGTGCTAAGCACTAGTGGATAATCGCTGTGTCAGCTAGATAGGTCGAGAAAAAATAACAACAAAGTCACGTCATGACGTCGACTGAGATGCGAGGATATAAACCACAGCAGCTCAATGCCCAGCCTCTTTCACTTTCTCGCTTATGATAGGTTGTTGTTTAGCGCTGTCCCGTGCAGCTTACCTGAGTTGCGAGGATTTGCCCTCCCAAGCTGTGACAGTGCGCTCTGCACTATCATCAGGACGGATGTTTTTGGATTTTCTTTCTTCATTACGTGAGTACACATTATTGCATTTGATCATTGTGTCTGTGATACCCTGTGCTTCACGGTACTATCCGGTGGCTGGTTTCATCCACACATAGGTAGCGTTTCCCCCTGACCTATTTATCATTGATTTCGTCGATTACTCACCGTCGTGCAAGCTCTCGTATGCCCCGCGGTGCTATCCGAAGGCAGTTTTGATAATTCACGTGTGATTTCTCTCACTTTATAAATCTTTCGGTTCCATCCCAAGATTTTATCAATGCCTGATCTTTTTGTGAGCTTTATCGCAGTTTGTGTTCCTACGGTGCTACCGAGGACGTGTTTTGACAGAGTCATGGCTCTCATATCTCCGTTTCTCCACCGAGCTGCAAACTGTGCCCGAACACACTTCTTCCCAATGACGGACACGATCGCTGCCCATCATGTTTAGGGATTCAGCATCTGAAAGACTGTGACTGATCTGTGTTTGTATTGTGCCATGCTGCTGCTGTCAGAAAGACAGCTGTATCTTGCAGAGCTAGATCCTAACTTGTCTGCTAGCCTCGCACAACCGTATTTAGTGCCACGACACGCTCAAAAACGTCGCACATCAGCGGCTGCTGGTGCTCCGCTGACCAAGAAGAAATCTTTACCGAGAACAGAAAATTTACTATCGAAGACTGTTGCTTCTCTTTCTTCGGAGATGGCGGAGATTAAATGCCTTCTTCAGTCATTACAAGCCTCGGTACCAGCCACACCTGGTGTTACTTACATAAGACCACAGGAACCAGATGAGTCCTCTGCACAATGTGACTTTGCTGCAGCCTGAAATTGAACTGCTGGTTTTGTCTGGTCAGAGGAGATCTGGCCCCCCGACTGAGCCTGGTTTCTCCCAAGGTTTTTTTCTCCATTCTGTCACCGATGGAGTTTTGGTTCCTTGCCGCTGTCGCCTCTGGCTTGCTTAGTTGGGGACACTTCATTTCCAGCGATATCGTTGACTTGATTGCAAATGATTGCAAAGATACTATTTAAACTGAACTGAGCTGGATGATGACATCACTGAATTCAATGATGAACTGTCTTTAACTGAAAAATGAGTGTTTACTATTGTCATTTTGCATTATTGACACGCTATTTTCCTAATTAATGCTGTTCAGTTGCTTTGACACAATCTGTATTGTTAAAAGCGCTATATAAATAAAGGTGACTTGACTTGACTTGACACCTACTGAGACTGCTTCAGTGAATGAGAGTGATTTCCAACCTTCAAATATGATCGATTTAGACGCTGTCCATGAGTGCATCTAATTCACATTTCCTTGATGAAGAGTTGGTGGATCCTGCCATGCAGCCTGGCCTCCCACAGGATGCTCTCTCCAGCCGGTCTGCTGCTGGTGGTTCAAGCGGTGGGTCTGTATATTCATCTACTGCAGGCCAGTCTTCTCCTGATGACATTCTCTGAATTCTGCAGATGGCAATGGCTCGTTTAGGTCTTGATAGATCTTTTCAGCTTGCTCAATCTAATGTGTTCTTCAGGTAAAATGCTGATAGTACGTTTACCATGCCACCATGCAAGGACTTTGTTACTGAATTCTCCAGTGCATTAACAAGCTACAATGTGCCTAGGAGGAGGTCAAAGTCAGCCCACACTCTTGCCTCAATGGCTGAGGCTGATTCTATTGGGGTGGGTCGGGCCCCTGAAATTGAACAGCCGGTAGCAGCATTGGTGGTATCACCAGATGAAGCGCTTAGAGGCAATGTACGCTGCCCAAGTGCGCAATGTGGCCGTACTGACACCTACATAACCCGAGCGGAGAATACTAATTGCCAACTACTGCTTGCCTGTAACACCACATTGGAGTCAGCGAATGTTGACCCCTCTGTACCTCAGTTCTTACAGACTGCCCTATTGACTATAGGTCATGTGACATGTGAACTTGGGACACTGTCAGTGACCCTTCTAACAGCACGACGCCAGGTATGGCTTGCTCAGGCAAGGTTGCCTGAAGATTGTAAGAAGACATTGAGGGAACTACCAATTGTACCGGGACATCTATTTGGCCCCAACATTTCTGAACTATTCGAAAAGAGAATGAAGTTATCAGAGGACACGCAACAGTTAACTCAGGCCCCACGGGCTCCTTCTTTTAGGATGCCATCGACCCATGCTGCTCACCCACGCTACTCAAACTCAGAGCAGCGGTTGCGTCACCACAGCGGTCTGCAACTTCAAACGCCACAGCAACATAGAGTGGCTGAAGAGACTCAGTCGCACCGCCCTTTTCCCCGCCACCATCAAGGAGGGCCACGTCAGCACCCCCCACGCCCCACAGGTCCAAAGGGCAGAAACCCGAAACCCTGAAGTTCCTGGGCCAACAGTCGGCCGTTTCACTGCACAACACCTACATTACTGGGAAAATTCAACATCCGACCCCTGAGATCTGACGACTCTGAACAAGGGCTACAGTCTGCAGTTCTGACGCCGGTCTCCAAGGTTTTCAGGAATTCTTCCTACTGTTGTCAAAGATTCAACCAGTTTAATGGCCCTTTCCATGGAAATTCGTTCACTGTTGTTGAAAGGAGCCATAGAGAAAGTCCCCCTTCTCAGACAGAGAGACGGTTTTTACTCAACTTACTTCCTCATTCCAAAAAAGGATGGCGGTTTTTGTCCAGTTTTGGATCTGCGATGCCTCAATGTGTTCCTAAAGTGTCTTCCCTTTCGAATGTTGCGCACAGTCGACGTTCTTCGATCTGTGATGAAAGGTGACTGGTTTGTGAGTGTAGTCTTGAGGGATGCTTACTTCCATGTTCCCATTGCTCTCCACCACAGGAAGTTCCTAAGATTTAGCTTTCAGGGTCAGGTCTATCAGTTCAGCACCAAGACCACCAAGATTGTTCTGGAGCACATACAGAAGCTGGGCCTTACTGTGAATGACACAAAAAGTAATTTGGTTCCAGAGCAGACCATAACCTTCATAGGAATAACACTCAATTCTGTCACAATGTCTGCTACACTGTCTCACACTCGGACAGGCAGTATTTTTCAGTTACTGACTTGTTTCCGCCTTGGAGCAAGGATAACTTATGGTGTCCTTCTACAACTAATGGGGATGTTGGCTGCTGCCACATCTGTGATTCTCTTAGGGTTCCTACACCTCAGGCCCCTTCAGAGGTGGAGCAACAGCCTAGGGCTAAACTTAACGAGACATCGTTATCACATAATTGTTGTCTCTCCTGCTTGTGTCCGAGCACTGAAACCCTGGAAACGGGTAACATTTCTGAGGGCTAGAGTGCCACTTGGGGTGGTGCCTTCTCGTTGAGAAGTGATCACAACCGATGCTTCGCTAACAGGATGGGGGGCAACATGGAACCAGAGGGGGATTGGTGGTCACTGGTCAGCAAAGGAGGCCTTAGAACATATCAACGTTCGAGAACTGAAGGCAGTGTATCTAGCAATACAACACTTCCTACCAGATCTGTTAGGCCACCATGTGATTGTCCGGTCCGACAACAAGTCAACCAGTCTTTCATTTGAATCACCAGGGTGGCACCAGGTCTCTTGCATCTTTACAGCTAACCCGCAAGATCCTCAGATGGTCTCAGGGCCGACTGGCTTCATTAACCCTTTCAGTGGTGAGTTTAAAATATTCTAGCGGTACCCCCAGAGTGAGTTTTTTAAAGGCGACCGTTATTTTAGAACGTTTCCCCTTATTGTTTCCAAGGCGACGCGTCATGCTTGTCACGTGACACACCTCGGCCACAATAACACTGTATGACACACTTTTATTTAGTTTTTCCTTTTTTATTTAAAATATTCAAACTTGCATACCATGTCATGAACAATCTGATATTCCGATTCACAAATATGTGTAAATGAGTGTGTTTTGTCGTTTAAAATCCTTTCCAAATGATCGTGATCTGTAATGTGAGATAGGCGCCGCCATGTTTGTTCACACTGCAGATCAGAGAGACCTGTCAGTCGGATTTACAGCACGTGAATTCATCAATTTCTCCCGAAATACAAGTCATATGTGGCCGGTGAACTGGGTGAAGAATAGAGTGAACTGTATAGTTACTTACACTATGTGTATCTGATATTGAATAAAACACATCGGCAATTTAAATTTGAATGGATTGTTATTGTTGCTTCCATAGACATACAGTGGGTACGGAAAGTATTCAGACCCCCTTCAATTTTTCACTCTTTGTTATATTGCAGCCATTTGCTAAAATCATTTAAGTTAATTTTTTTTCCTCATTAATGTACACACAGCACCCCATATTGACAGAAAAACACAGAATTGTTGACATTTTTGCAGATTTATTAAAAAAGAAAAACTGAAATATCACATGGTCCTAAGTATGTGGTTAAAAACACTGCATAGTTGTGATAATATGACAAGCGCAGTGCACTTCTCTTTCTGGCTCAGCGCCAGCCAAAGCGCGAAAGCACAGTTTGAATTTGTCAGTTATGTGACGTCACCGAACGTTCTAAATCCCATATGTGGGACCGTACTCCCAGGGGCACGGAAATAAAAATCCCATATGTGGGACCGTACCACTCAAAGGGTTAAAGGCAGTGTATCGGATCGGACCCAGGATCGGACAATCAAGTGGCAGATGCTCTGTCCAGAGATCTACTGCTTCCGGGCGAATGGAGGCTCCACCTGGAGGCTCCACCTGAAATCTGTTCCACTGATTTGGCAACAGTTCGGCAAGGCAGAGGTCGATCCATTTGCCTCGGAGCTAACCACACATTGCCGTTGGTCGTTTGCAAGGACCGAGACATCCAGCCCATTGGGACAGGATGCATTAGCTCACGAGTGGCCGAACTGCCTATTGTACGCATTCCCTCCTTTTCCACTTCTATGGGAGACTATACATCGAATATTCCTGTTCAAACACAGGGTGCTTTTAGTGGCACCTCATTGGCCAGCCAGACCATGGTTTCCTCTTCTTCTGAGTCTGTTACAGGGTGAAACGTGGCAGCGTCCCATTCTCAGTCCACTTCTCAGTTAACTGATTGTGAGCCAGCAGTACTGAACACTATTGGTAACGTAAGGGAACTCAGGTGGTTCATGGGATTTTTTCAATTAAAAAAAATTGACATTGGACTAATAGTTGGTGCAAGGGCTCGCGCTCACTTTGTGGACGACACGAGCCACTTATTCTAATGGTGACGTGGACGTTTTACGAAAACGCGGGTAATGCCACGAAATCGGCCATAGGCTCCAGACGGACGCCTCCGGGGGCGCCCTCGTGCTGCGAGGCCACGAAGAGCCTTTGGATCTCCTATTCTCCATCGTCGTCTTCCTCAGTGCCACGAAGCGCCTATTTTGACCCCTAACCACCTAAACTTCACCATAGTCTTCCTCGGTGCCACGGAGCACCTAGTTTGACCCCTAACCACCTAAACTTCACCATAGTCTTCCTCGGTGCCACGGAGCGCCTATTTTGACCCCTAACCACCTAAATGACCGCGGAGTGCCTATTTTTACCTCTAACCACCTAAACTTCACCATAGTCTTCCTCTGCCCACGAAGCGCCTATTTTGACCCCTAACCACCTAAATGGCCGCGGAGTGCCTATTTTGACCCCTAACCACCTAAATGACCGCGGAGTGCCTATTTTGACCCCTAACCACCTAAATGACTGTGGAGTGCCTATTTTGACCCCTAACCACCTAAACTTCACCGTAGTCTTCCTCATGCCTGCGGAGCGCCTATTTTGACCCCTAACCACCTAAACTTCACCGTAGTCTTCCTCATGCCTGCGGAGCGCCTATTTTGACCCCTAACCACCTAAACTTCATCATTGCCTTCCTCATGCCCACGAGGTGCCTATCGTGCCCCCTAAACACCTGTTTTTTGTCAAAGTGGGACGTATCTCTAACTTGGCTTCAAAAGGGGGGCCCCGATGTGAGATCCAAAGTTTCGAGTTTCTACGTTGTTCCTAAAAATGTGACAGTGGCCGATCGGCCGAAAAAGACCCCCTTGACCGCGAACCACCTGTGAAGTTCCCATTGAATAAGTTGCAAGTGGGATGTTGGGTATACAGGGGTCAAAAGGTCACAGGACCTCGAAATTCAGTACTGTGGTAGCCTAGGGGCCCCCGACTTGGAGGCCAGAGTTTCAGAAATATAGATAACTTCTAAGCATGTGTTTCTGCAGTTCAGAAATCTTTTCACATCGGGGCACTTGAGTTAAATCAAAAGGGTTTTAGGCGATATGTGAGGATGGGGCCTATGCAAGACATTTTTTCCTAATGTGCACAGACTACTTTGTGTTCGGGGTAGACGCTTGTCTGCTCGATATGGTATTTGGGGGCCCCTAGGCTACCAGCACGTGAAGTTTGGGGCCACTAGGACCCCCAGGGGCCGAACGGGAGCCGTTGACGCGTGCAACTTATTCAATTTGTTTTCATAAGTGTTTTGCGGACAGTGAGACAGAAAGGTCCGATCGCCCCGAAATTGACATATACGTCACGGTCCCCCGGGCCAGCGTCCGGAGTTCCGTGTCCGTATCTCCCTCGATCGTTAGAAAAAAGACGCCCTTGACCGCAAACCACCTGTGAAGTTCCCATTGAATAAGTTGCAAGTGGGATGTTGGGTATACAGGGGTCAAAAGGTCACAGGACCTTAAAATTCGGTACGGTGGTAGCCTAGGGGCCCCCGACTTGGGGGCCAGAGTTTCGGAAATAATATCTGTATTTGTTACAGAGGTAAATTCACATATAGCATTGAACGGAAAATTCAACTGACAATTAACAAGATGCAGTCCTGGGTCCATATTCACAAAACATCTTAAGGCTAAAAGTAGCTCATAACTTGCCGATTTAGGAGAAAATCTTAAAAATAATGGGCGTGTCAGACCTAAATTTAGGACTCCTACATTTTTAATCTAAAAGTATTTCACAAAGCGTTTTAGCACTAAAGCTAGCTCCTAAATCTGTGAAACATTAGGAGTAGTGAAGAGGACTCCTAAGTCACTAAGACCAAGCCACAAACTATCCTAAAATGACTGTTGCCAGCAATCTGCCTCAGAATATAAATATTTTAGAAACGTTTGACGATAATGAGCTTTTAAATAGATATCACCTTTGGTTTTGGAGGTTATCCCAGCTCCAAATTTTCCTTTGATTATATCCTTGTTTTCATTAAACAGTTGGGCAAAAAGTAACAGCTGTTCTTGCATCCAGTTTGGTTTTCTTTTACGTTTGCATGTCTTACTATCAGCCATGATTATTCTACTCCGTTAATTAAAAGGCTGTTGATATGCATATCCACAAATTGTTTTTGAAAACCATACATGTAAGAGGCTGACAATTAGCTGAACATATATACTTGTTTAATTAGTGTTAGGAGAACTCTTGGTGGTAAGATAAAATATTTTGTGAATACGGGCCCAGGCCTATAACGAATGGCTTCTAGTTCTTAAAAACCAAAACTCTTTGTATACATTTTTGTCAATAATGCTCACTCCACCTTGACCCAGGGTTGTTTTTAGATGGAGAGCCTATCAAAGTTGTTAAAGAGACAACATTTCTAGGTTTAACTTTTGATGATAAATTAACTTTTATTCCTCACCTCAAAAAATTGAAAGGCAATTGTTTTGAAGTCATGAATATCTTAAAGGTTTTAGCTAAAACTAAATGGGAAACAGAAAGCTCAGTTTTACTAAATCCGTATAGAGTATTAATTCGATCACACCTGGACTATGGGAGCTTAGTTTATGGATCAGCCAGAAAATCATATATTCATATGTTGGATACGATTCATCATCGGGGTATACGTCTATTTCTTGGAGCCTTCAGAACATCACCAAATCAAAGTTTGTATGTTGAGGCAAATGAACCCTCCCTGGAGAATAGACATCTTAAATTAGCCCTGCATTATTCAACAAAGTTATCGACCAACAAAAATTATCCAGTATACCAAGCAGTTTTTTCACCTCAGTTCTCTTTGCTGTATGACAAAAAAAACAAGCAGTATTCATCCCTTCAGATTGCGGATTAAACCCCATCTGGAAAATATAAAAGTTGATTTAAATGTACTAAGCCAAACACACTTTTGTTGTAGTCCACCCCCCTGGAGTATTAAAAAAAACAGTCATAATCATGGATCTAACGAGAAACAAAAAATCTCAAACTCATCCAAATGATTACCACAAACAACTCAGCCAGAAAATCATATATTCATATGTTGAATACGATTCATCATCGGGGTATACGTCTATTTCTTGGAGCCTTCAGAATATCACCAAATCAAAGTTTGTATGTTGAGGCAAATGAACCCTCCCTGGAGAATAGACATCTTAAATTAGCCCTGCATTATTCAACAAAGTTATCGACCAACAAAAATTATCCAGTATACCAAGCAGTTTTTTCACCTCAGTTCTCTTTGCTGTATGACAAAAAAAACAAGCAGTATTCATCCCTTCAGATTGCGGATTAAACCCCATCTGGAAAATATAAAAGTTGATTTAAATGTACTAAGCCAAACACACTTTTGTTGTAGTCCCCCCCCCGGAGTATTAAAAAAACAGTCATAATCATGGATCTAACGAGAAACAAAAAATCTCAAACTCATCCAAATGATTACCACAAACAACTTTTAAGTATTAGAGAAAGTTTTCCATCATATATCCCAATTTATACAGATGGGTCAAAGACTGAAGATCGTGTTTCAGCTGGCTTTGTGGTTAACCATCAGAAAAGTGGAGTACAGATTCCTCATTATAGTTCAGTTTTCACTGCAGAAGCCAATGCTATCATTTTGGCGTTGCAGCATATTAAAATTTCTCAGCAGCGAAATTTCCTATTAATGACAGACTCAAAATCTTGTCTTCAGACTCTCGCATCCACCAAATATGAACATCCAGCAATGGTGGACATTTTCAATAGTTTGCAGTCCTTGGAGGCACATCATTTTAAAGTCATTTTTTGTTGGGTACCAGGGCATTGTGGTATTAAAGGGAATGAACAGGCTGATGTGGCGGCTAAGGAAGCTCTATCTAACTTAAGAAATGCCCAATTCCATATAATATAATATAATGTCATATAATGTTATAAACACTTATATTTATAAGAAATGGCAAGCTGAATGGGATAAATGTGCAACAAACAAACTATACAAAATCAATCCTGTAGTTGGTGTAAAACGTTGTGCCCACTTTGAAAATCGATGGGATCATATTGTCTACACTAGCTGTCGAATAGGACATTCCAGACTAACCCATAGTTTTCTGTTGGCGGGTGAAGATCCTCCTTTATGTTCTTTGTGCCAGAATCCATTATCTTTGAAGCATATTTTGATAGATTTTAATAGTTTAAAGTCTGTCAGAACTCTTTATTTTTCTGTTGACTTTTATGGAAAGATTTTAAATGAAGTAAGGCTAGATTTGGTTTTAGAATTTTTATCTAAAATCAAATTATAAAACTTAATTTAACTTAACTAACCTAGTTCTCGCCATGAATATAGCCGAGGTAGCTTGCATGGCATTAAATCATAAACAAACAAACTGTGAGCTTAAATTAATAATATGCATTACTTTATTACAGGAACTGCTCATACTTATGACTCTATTGATGCAACAAATAATAAAGACATAAGCACAGGTAACTAATGATGTTACAGAAGGTAATTATGTCATGTTGATCATTTACTAAGGTAGTATTTATTTTCTAAATAATCCAAATTATCTTTGTCTTACATTTCACTGTGATATTTGCAGAGCAAATTCAGTTAAAACAAATGTCTTATTATTTTCTTTGTTATTAAAAGAAAGAAAACAAAGAAAAACGCAAACAAAAGTTGATGCTCTTATGGTTTTATGATCATGACAATAGTGTACAGCAGAACTAAAGACCTCTGGGAGGAAAAATCCCCTTTGATTTTAATTTCTCCCACAACACTGAATAGCAACAAACAATATCAGCATTTTCCTAAACCCCCGTTCTGAAATCAGCCTGATCCATAAAGGTCATTGCATGCAAATTACTTTGTAGAAGAATTACTTTATTTGCTTTGTAGAAGCTGTAGAGATTTGTATGAATGTAAAATGAATATTGGACACACAGTAAGCACTAGTGATATTACACTACTGATAACTCTTGGCATCTTTTAGGAAATGCCAGTGAAAGTTCTGACACTGTTTACTCTAAACTGAACCTGGAAACCCATCAAGGTGAGCGTCAAAGTAAAAATCAATCATAATTCACAAGGAGCCACTAAAAACTGCATCTACAAGCATTGTTGAGAATCTAAGAATAAAATGGAATATGCAAAAATTCAAATGTGCATTTTAGCATTTTTTATTAATTTATGCATTTTCAGCTGCTGGATCTAGTGATGTGACGTATGCTCAGATTAAATAAATGGCTGGAGGAGAAACTTTCAATCCCAGGACGCTGATGAGTTTAGGCTGAGAAGGTCTGGAGAATGTCCAGGATCATCAATTCTTTATCATCTTTGTGATGCTGAACACTTGATAGCAATAGATTTAGCAGTATTTAATATCAGTGATGATCCAGGATCATCAATTTTTTATCATCTTTGTGATGCTGAACACTTGATAGCAATAGATTTAGCAGTATTTAATATCAGTGATGATCTTTTTATCTCTATTCCGTATTCTTAAAGGTTGCGTCATTACGTGGGAGAGAAAGATTGACTGAAACAATGCAGTATAAACAGATTAAATTGTGTTTCCTTATAGTAATCAGATTGACCCTTGTACACTTGTTGACCCTTACCCAACCCACCAAACCTGTCCCTAACCCTACCCATATCACACCTCAACAGCAGCAAAGGTGCTGTGCATTGACAGAAGCTTTTAATCATCGTGTAACATCTGTTCAAATAATTTGTAGATTTTCAAGATGTGCATGATCATATAAATTAGAAGTTTAATGACATTTGTAAGCATTTTAATTTACATGAAATGTTAATTATTGGGTAATTAGTAAACATTAACGAGCACATTATTTCACATGTCTAGATATGTGAATATATATGAGGCGCTGTGTATAATTTGTCTGCAATAAAGCATAACAATACCATAGTATGTTTGCAGATATTTAGGAAACATGCAAGGAAACATTCAAGTTCACATACTTGTTTACAGCCAGTTGTTCGATTTTGAAATGTGTGTTCCATGTCAGAATGTCTGTTTTTGTTTTGGTCTGTGTGATTCCATCCATTGCCAGTTTACCCAATAGTATTTCAACACCCCGGGTTGTCAGTTGTTGAAAAACACAGCGTATTGCAGCCATGAAAGCCAGCAAACGAACTGGGTCAGAGATCACAGATTCTACGAAACATTCAAGTTCACATACTTGTTTCGGCAAAAAACAATGCTACAGCCAGTTGTTCGATTTTGAAATGTGTGTTCCATGTCAGAATGTCTGTTTTTGTTTTGGTCTGTGTGATTCCATCCATTGCCAGTTTACCCAATAGTATTTCAACACCCCGGGTTGTCAGTTGTTGAAAAACACAGTGTATTGCAGCCATGAAAGCCAGCAAACGAACTGGGTCAGAGATCACAGATTCTACCCGACCTAAAAAGCCTCAGCATCCATCTAAAAAGCTCTATGAACAGGGGTATATTAAAACACGGATAAATGTGCTCTCTTCCTGTGTCTCTGTTTGCCTTACTGCATTGTTTGTTACCATAGCAACCCTTATTAGTTACCATGCCAACTAATCACCCACACCTGTCCCTTGTCAGCCCCTGGATATCTTGTGTATATATGATTTATTACATTATATTCATTATATTCAGTTAACACCAAATTGGTCATCATTATCCTTTTAATACTGTGTAGATTGTCATGCTTTGGGTTTGTAAGGTGCTCACTAAAGCTGCTTTGAAACAGAATTTATTGTGAAAATTGTTGGAACACAAATCAGTTAAACTAAATCTGTCTCGCTCCTCCTGTTTATCTTTTACTCTACAATCTTTCCTCACTGATAAAAGACATGATTTTTGTTTTGTCTTTTCTAGTCAAATTAGATTAAATGTAGTTAAAAGATGATTGTAGGTAGTTTATAAAAACAATAAACCGAGAGAGAAAAAAAACACATGCTTGTTCAAGTAAATGCTTGATTGGTTTGTGTGTATTTAACAGTTGCATCTGTTAAAGAACAAGAAACTGCAATCTGATCTTAATCTGTTGTGATGGTGAAAAAACTTCAGCTTCAATCTCTCAGTATCTCTTGTGCAAGTTTGGACTGACTATTCTTACTTACTGTAAAAGTCACGTTTGGGAGCGACTCTTTTTGGCATCTCACAGTTGTTTCATTAGTTCGCCTGCCCTTCCTGTCCTGATAGTTAATGGTAAACCAACTTGGCTTGCTGTCCTCAACAGAGGCTCAAACCTGAGGCTCGGCTTCTTGAGCTATAAGTTTAACCCCACCCCATCCCCATTGAGGTACTACATAGAGGGAGGATAAAAGAAATAGAGGAGATGAGGAGGGGGAGGGATGCTGGAAGGACTGTCGCTGAGACAGCGCAATAACTGCTGCGTTTATAGGCTTGTAATGATAATTGACAGGACTGAATGATTAGACTCCTCCCAAACTTATGTTTGGAACTTCATTAAAGTCATCATGAACCAGCATAGCAACCCTTTTGACTTCTGAGTGAAACAGGATATTCAATGAGAAAACATGTAGGGAATAACTTGATTTTGTTCATCAGGAATTAATTGGATTTAAAAAAATGACTGTTATGTACGTTGTTTATATCATAGTTATAATTAGGGGTGTGCGATATTGATAAAAAAAAAGTTATATCTCCATTTTCTGGGATTTTGTTGAGAACAATAATTAGACAATATTTTGCGAAATGTATTTTTGTTCTGGTACTTTGGCTGGTTTAGGCCTGCCGTGGACTGCTGGCTCATATTTTATGTGATAGTTGGTTCACAGTAGTGACAGAAATGTACTTTTCCATTTAAGGGTGATATTATTTGCCCCTTCATGCTTCATTAGTCGGTGAATGTGTGGACTCTAAAGCCATGTTTTTGTTAAATTTTTCTGAACTGAGTGACATACTCGACAGTGTCAGCCCACGTTTTGTTAAACCAATAATTACAATATTATCGTAGATGGTACATTTACATTCATGTAGTAGATGCTTTGAATGTGGTCTTTGAAGGTCAGCTGGTCATCAATGATTAACTTAAGATTTCTGGCTGATCTGGTTGGGATGATTATTGATGATTTTAGCTGGATGGTGAAGTTGTGCTGTATTGTTGGAGTGCCTGGAAAGACGAGAAGCGTTGTAGATGATGGGTTTTCATCCCGAAATGTCCATCAGGCAGTCAGAGATTTGTGTAGATACTGTGGGATCAACTGCTTGATGTTAAAAATAGAGCTGTGTGTCATTAGCATAGCATTACATAGCCTATCACACACCCCTATCGTAAAGCAGGTCAGTCCTAATATAAGTCTCAGTATAGCAATGCTATTTAGCCTTCTGTGATGTGTCCAGCAGGTACACAATGTAATAAGACATTGATATTTGGTTAAATTTCGGTTGCAACGTTGGGTGACCAAAATTCAATGTAAATTCAATGTCTAATGTCAATGTTAACGCGTGTTGCCAGATCCACTAATTAAAAACATCTTTGGTATTGTTTTTTCACTTTTTATTTGACACTTAAGAAAGTTAATAAAGTGGAAAGTTGCAGTTAAGGGTTAGCTATATCTTTATCTTATCTGATTTGAACTAATGTTGATTTTTTATTTTTTATTTTTTTATTTTTTTTATTTTATTTATTATTTTATTATTTTATTTTATTTTCATAGCAATATCTAACAACACTGCATTGCCGGCACTTAAACTGACAGTAATAAAATAAAATAAAAAGCCTATGGACAGGTTATTGCTGGCAGGATACCACGTTCGATAAGGCAAACGCAAAAAAAAAAAAAGTATTTAACACTAGTACACAGGGCAGGACTTGAGGTTATGTTTGGGCCCTATACCTATTCACTACAAATTCCCTCAACTAGAACATCATTATGGAGTAACATAAAATACACAAACATTAAACTATACTTTGAGATTCATATATAGTACAATTAATATGCAACATGTCTAGCCTAGTCAAAGTTTAGATGTAATATTAAAATAAATTGTCATTATAATACAATAAACCCTAAAATAACAATGAGCAAAAAAGCCAGAGATGTATTAGTATTATAAAAATGTATTGTCATATCTATGTCCTCTTATGTCAGATTCTTAAATTTAATCAATAATTTAAAACCAAATAAAAAGACTTGTTGGCTGTTAACAATCAAATGAATTCACTATCAACAAAATCCATAGATATATTTTGCATAAATTGTGTTAAGTTTAAATATAACATTTTATATTAAATGATTGCAAGAATGAAATAATAAGCTACTTTTTACAAAATTTAACTACAACTGCCAGTAGGTGGTAGCAAATGAGTCTGTCGAGTAAGCTGAATCCTTAAATCAACCGATTCATTTAAAATGCTAATTTGTTTAACTTAGCAAATGACAGTACTGATTGAATCATTTAATGGTTCGTCTTACGCTGAGGAACAAAACACAGCGGTTCTGCTGTTGTTCTATTTTCTCTTTGACAGAGCAAAACTGAATTTTGTGTCTGAAAGTTACTCAGTAACTTCTTGTTTATTGCACATTTGCAATCGTGCAGATATTTGGAAAAACATGACTCTTGTTTGTGATAGTCTAACTTCTATATCCTAGGCATATGTTATAAAAACAGAAACTCATTAAAAGGCTGTTTTTATTTGTTAAAATCATTTTGATTCCTTATTATGTGTAATGGCAGTAAGACGGGAGAGAGCACTCAAAACACTTCAGATCGCATAATTTCGTGGAACATTAATATAATATAGAAGCATCCTCTGTAAAGAAGTGAGGCGTGAACATATTTTATTTATCATCTTTCTAAATGTGTGCTCTGTTTATAGTAGTCATGTGATGACAAATAATCGGTGCAGACGCGACTCAATACGTGTCCTTCTATGTGAAATAATCATAAATGCGTTTATGCTCTTTGATTATGGCCTCGAAGGTCGTAGTTGGAAGCTTTTAAAGGGGGTTGCACACTGGACGAGAAGCACAGCAGCTACACAATACAGCTACATAATAATAATTTCTGACTGGCATATAACTAAACAAATCAAACAAACATAAACAGGTAAATGCGGGGCCCTCTACAAGGTGGGGCCCATGGGCTGCAGCCCAGTCAAGCCCAATGGTAACAATAGACCAAGTAGGTTACAGAATTAAATTAAATATGCAAACACTAGCCATGAAATCTGTGCTATTTCGTATAGTATAGTAGTTTTTTTTTTTACAAAGTCATGCTAAAACATTTATATAAGCACTAGACAAAGTTATCATCTAAAATGGTTATTAATGAACACTAAAACAGCAACATGTATTGCTACATGAATAATAAACTACTGATAAAAGTATCCACCCCTAACCTATAGTAAAGTATTAACACATTTTTATGCAATACATATGGAATAATATCAACAATGTTCATCCCTCCAAAAAAGAGAAAACATCTTTCACAAACATCTACATGTCTGTCTCTTTTGCAATTTTCCAAACCATTCACACAGTTCTTGAAACAAAGACACGTTTCTCAAAACTTTTAACACATTTCACCTGTTTGCACACGTTCCAATTTGCTCAGTGTTTTCTGCAAAACTCTACACAAGAACGGCATAATTTTGCACGGGTTTAACCATGTTCTCATTTAGAAAACCAAAACACACAATATAACTACCTCAAGAATCACAAAATGAACTCAAACAGCACACATTTATCCATGTGTGAACATTCAGTAGCAAAACTGATCAGAATCCCAGGATGCTATGCACAGGAGCACAGCTCATTATGTGTTTTGGAAGATGAATCCTGGTAGTGCATGGGGAACAAAGAGGAATAGGAGGATAAAAGAAAAATGAAGGGGATGAGGTGAAAGGTCATGTGTTGCTGATGAAATATAAAGCACTATAGTTGACCATGTTCTTGTGCATGGAATGCTGCAGGCTCATCTACAGGGTTTTTACACTACTTACATTACAATTGCAGTAGCAGTACTTCAGATGAGAGCACTTTCACTATTCTTTGTACTGTAAAAACTGTAGCAAACACCCTCAAACTCGTAACTGTTGAATTGATTTGTAGCCAAGTACTTCTTACATGTATTTGAGTCGACTTTCTAGGGGAGGCAGAGAAAATCTTTTGTCAGAAGACTAAGAAACTGCTATAGTATAACAAATAAGGATATTACCAACACTGTAATGCAACTTGGCAGAGGATGCTGAATTTATTTATTTATTTATTGCTGTACAGTAACTGACAGTGTATTCCAATGTGTGTTTACTGTATATTCAGTTGTTTGGACTTTGAACTTTTCTCTTCTAGTGCTTTTCATCTAATGTAGAATCACTTTACAGTAGTGTATTGAAAGTAAAAAGTTGTGATAAAATAGTGAATTGTTTCATGAATTGTGTGTTAGCAATCGACAAAAACTGTAAAGTGTTTAGTGTATATAATGAGTTGCATTTGTAGGGGTTATTACAGCACAATTCTTAACCCCAGCCTAGACCTCACTAATTTTCAAACCCTATTGCCATGTTCATGTTTCATTTTTTTTAAATAAAGAAACAGTGCCTTTTAACATTTTCTGGAGCTGATGCTTTGCTAAAACATTCTTGCAGTGTCACAGTAAAAGCAAATGAACCATGACCTCTTATTGCAGTGAATAAGGTTTTACATGTAAGTATTTTGCACTTTGGAACAAAATGCTACTGTAATCTACGTAAATTATTACAGTTAGTGTGCAGTTAAAAAGAAAACTGAATGGAGTGTGAAAATGCTAGTGTTCACATGGTGAAAGCCGCCGGCTTTGGTGACATTGATGGTTTGTGAACACTACAGGAACACATGGTGTCAAATGCTGAATAGAGTTGTGAAACACAAGAATAGCATTAATAGTTCTGAGAAATATTTTAGAAAATGTGCTTTATGTTTGTGACATTTGGCTTTCATAATGAATTTCAGAGTCGCAGCTGAGAAAAAAAAAACTGTAATAGGAATAGAGATTTACATAAAAAACAAAACCACACACACACACACACACACACACACACACACAAACCAAATATGAGCAACAGAAGCACTAACAAAACAAGATCTGAAAATCAATTATATGAGCTTCTCTTCACACTGCATGTGGTTTATTTGGCATCACGGCACCATTAAATACATTTTTAGTTAGTTATTACAGTTTTTCTCAATTGCTAACACACAATTCATGAAACAATTCACCATTTTCTCACAACTATAAACACAATCTGAAAACTATACACAAACTTGCACAAACCTCAAACTTCCAGGTCAAAACCAAATATTCTAGTCAAAAACATATTCTCTTCTGTCAAAATTAAACTTTGGCCGCAGATGGTGCACAAACCTAACAAATACACAGACTACTCCAATGTCTAGAAAACACCAGTGAGATCAATTCAAAACACTGTTACTAAAACTGAATCAGGGGAAGGGTGAAGGTACAATAAAATACAAGCATTTAGAATTTTTTTTTTTTTTTATAATATTACAGACTATAATATTACAATTTTTTTTTCAACTACTTACATTTTCTAAACTTTACCTCTTTTTTTCAAAACTTACACAAATCCAAGAATTGCACACACAAAATGCCTCACATCTCTTGCAAAATGACACACTGCATTCAAAAGATCACAAACACATCTCAAAAGCAAACATCTGTCTTACGTTGTAAACACTTTTGCCATAATAATATATTTTTGGATATGTCATATACACACAGTAATTCAAAACCATTTCTGTACAAGATCGAAAGTAATTGTCAGAGAGATTTTGAAAAATTCACAGTAAACACGAAAGCAAGATTGAAACCAAACGATTTTTTTTTTACTGTAAGCATTTGTGGTTGTGAATACAGTACTAGAGAAGAGAAAAGAAATACAACAATGTGTAGTTGGATAGAATCCAAACATAATTTTGAAAAAAGATGGAATTGTGTGTGTGTGATGGTTGGGTGCATCTAGGCTCAATCCCTCCTCCGGGCTGGGTCCGGCCACAATACTTCATCCACGTCACATGCTATGTTCTCTCTTGCCAGACACCGTGGAAAGAACCTCCTTGTATGGCGTATCCAACCTTGGATGGAGGCGGCATCAATGTCTCCACATGCCTCCTCCATTGCCTGGAGAAGTGTCATGTTGACATAGGGATGACGATCATACACTTTCCAGCGCCATGTGGAGAAAAATTCCTCTATAGGGTTTAGAAATGGTGAATATGGAGACAGGTAGACAACAGAAAAATGGGGATGAGTAACAAACCAGTTTTGGACCTGATGGGCGCGATGAAAGCTGACATTATCCCAGATGATGACAAATCTTGCCTGGTCTTCATTCTGCAGACCTTGAACAAGCATATCATGAACAGCATCCAGAAAACGTATGATGTGATCAGTGTTATAGGGGCCAAGTCTGGCATGATGGTGCAGGACACCATTCTGTGTAATTGCAGCACACATTGTAATGTTTCCGCCACGTTGTCCAGGGACATTGACAATGGCCCTTTGTCCAATGACATTTCTCCCCCTTCTTCTGGTTTTGCTGAGATTGAAGCCCACCTCATCCACATAAATGTATTCATGGATGATAGCATGGGCATCCATCTCCAAAATTCTCTGTAAAAGACAAAATAACATGTAGATCAGTATATGCACAACCCAATAGCTTGACTTGGTAGGTGCAAGTCTGATATATTGGAGAAAGTGTTGTATGCATACCTCCACAAAGTCATGTCGAAGGTTCTTGACTCTGTCACAGTTCCTTTCAAATGGGACCTTATACAGCGGTTTCATTCTCAGTTGATTTCTCTGGAGGACACGATGTATTGTTGAGGGGCTCACAGCATTTATGTTAGCAAAAATTGTGGCATCATTAAGGATATGATTGCATATTTCACGAATTCTTATAGCATTATTGGCCAAAACCAAATTCACGATAGCCATCTCTTGCTCTTCAGTGAACTTGTGACCTCGCCCACAATGAAACCTTCGCCTTGCTACTCTGTAGAAGATTCAAGAATAGTGCTAGTGTGTGCCATAAACTGTAACATAATACATACTATTTTATACAATCTAGTCAGAATGTCTTCTTACATTGAGCTGTACTGTTGTACAGTATGATAACCCACCAGACTGTGACCAATTGTGCAGTGCACTACAGTAAATGGATGCATGGGTGCTAAAATATATGTATTATAGTATACCGTATGTTATGCTGAAATAGCTATTATGTGTACATTAGAACATGTACATTACAGTAAATTGTTACATACCTGTTATCATTTCTAAAGGTTCGAATTATACCCACCACTGTAAATCGACTCAAATTAGGCTGGACTCTCTGTCCAGCCTCTCTCATTGTTAGACTATGGTTGATCACATGATCAATGATAGTAGCCCTAATCTCATCAGAGACCACTCTTCTTGTTCCTGGTCTTTGTCCTCCTCCTCTTCCCTGTCCGACTCGTCCTCTTCCTCCTCGTGCTCCTCTTTGAGCTCCTCGTCCTCTAACTCGAACTCTGCCTCGTCCTCTGGCTCTCCCTCCAACTCCCCTTACTCTGTCTACATTGTTTGCATCTTAATGCTCTTGCCATTTAATTCACTAAAAAAACTAGTGAACTTAAAAACGTGGTACTCAGAGAGAGTGTCCGAGACGTTATTTTTCGTTATGGGAGAATTGTGAAATCTTGATCAAGTGAAATTGTGGTTAAATCCACGGGTGTTTTTGCCTGTCAAAGAGATCTGCCAGATCTACAATAAACGTTATTGTATTAATTGCAGTAAATCTGTAGATTAATTTACCTCACTCTAAACGAGTGGAGATTGTTCAGCGCTATAAAGATAAGAATCTAAAGAGTGCTTTTTGGTTGTTCAGTGTGAAATGCGCCGCCATTTCACATGAAGAATGTAAGCTGTTTGTAACCATAAACTGTCTAACCTGCATGCTAGCGTGCTGCAAAGTACGTTGCCATGTTGAAGTGACTTGCTCTGTTACATCTGAACTTTATCTTTCACTATTCCATACAGATTTCATCCTATCTCTCTCCCTCACCTCCCTTTGAAAAGAACATTGACAGCTGCAAACGTAATAGACCTTTTCCCTTCAGCGTGTTACTATATCAGTTTAAACTGCTACTGTTGTGTTGTTATTAACAATTAAACCCTGGCAAGCCTAGGCCTTCTTACCTTAAATGCTACGTTGGGATTAATTCAGTTATAACTGCTCTTATAATAGTAATGACATCAGTAGATATGCACGCATAGCTACTTGGCTAATGACGCTCAAAGGACGGGATGTCGAGGCAAGATATGCCCAAAACCACAGATCATATCTAGGAAACGGGCTAGCAGCCTGCCAGAACTGTTCAACGGACAC
>NW_015551133.1:27058-39119 GCF_001515605.1 Sinocyclocheilus anshuiensis
CTCTGCTTTGTGATGGTCCCAGGGTTGAATTTAAAGCACTCGTACCAAACGAGTTAGAACTTTGAAAACTTCATGCAACTCCGTTAACTTATTTCCTTGAATCTCTGTGTGTATGTGTGTTTTAGCTTAGTTTTAATGTAATCTAGAATAGCTAATAAATTCATGTTTCATTTATAAAGAATCATTGTCTGGTGTCGTATAATTTTAAAGTCAAAAACCTTGCCAAGATCACGTTACCCTAGCTCGTAGCTTACTTATAAAAGAACGTATTGACCCGTGGCCAGGGAAATACAAATATTTAAATTGTTAAAATATACTGAGGTCAACGGCTCGCTGGACGACCGTTGATTTAAAGTGTAAACTCTCAAATTTGAAATCGGTTTTAATCAGGTTGACCTCGAATTTTCGGATTCGGTTCCTCTCAAAACCCGAGCTAGAAATAAAATTAATGATTAATTCCCTTATAAGAATTAATGAGTTAAATTCCTTACAGTACAAAGAAAATCAAGATACTTCCTGTTAGATATTTGTGTGTTACATAGAGAATTGCGTGTTGTGTTTAGCCAAAAATGTTTTATGAAATTGAAAACTGAGTCAAAGGCCAAAAATTAGCGTATGGTTCTGCAGATTTAGTGTGTGGTTCTGCTGTTTGAGTGTCAGGTTTCAGAAATTGTGTGACAAGTAAAGATTTGGTGTGTAAGCAGTTGAAAAAAACTGTAGTACCTGCACATACTGCACTTGCTGATTCTTGACTTGCTCTGAATTCCTTTCAAAAGGCACCCTATATACCCGTTTCATTCGGAGTCTGTTATGATGCAGGATCTGGTCAATTGTAGAAATACTTATACGATCAGTTTCTGAGAAGGCATGTTGATCTTCAATAATTCTCCTCTGAATTTCACGCAGTCTAATTGCATTATTAGTAATGACCATATTTACAATTGCGGTTTCTTGGTCCTCTGTCAGAAGACGTTGTCTGCCTCCAAAAATACAGTAGGCTACATATAAGAACAACTAATACTGATCAACAAATCAATTTGACAGTTATTAGTTTAAGGATGTACATACAGCATGTGATACAGTACTGTACACAGAAGAACAATGAAGCTTCTTTCATCTAAATTTTAACTGTATATCTACAAACCCTGTAGATTACTGCACAGTGTCTTTGGCAAATACCAGGTACCTGTTTTCTTCTAATGTTCGAATGATAGACGTGACTGTGAATCTGCTCACATTCGGTTGAACTCGTTGGCCAGCATCCCTCATGGTCATCCCATGCACAAGAACATGGTCAAATAGTGTTGCCCATATTTCGTCAGGAACAAATGTTCTTTGGTTCCTTCCTCTTCCCCTTCCTCTCTATCTCCCACTACTTCTGCTTTTTCATGGTTAGGGTCCATTTTCCAAAGCAAATAATCACCTGTGGCCCTTTTTATATTACCTGAGATTCTGATGGGTGTGTTATCAATTTTGCTACTTAGTGTTAACACATGCATAATTGTGTGCTGATTGTGTTCAGCTTGTGACAGCTTGAGTTATTATGTGTTTGTGTTTTCTGAATGAGAATATGGTTAAACCTGTGCAAAATGATGGCGTTTTTGTGTAGCGTTTTGCAGAAAACACTGAGCAAATTGGAACGTGTGCAAACAGGTGAAATGTGTTAAAAGTTTTGAGAAACGTGTCTTTGTTTTGAGAACTGTATGAATGGTTTGGAAAATTGGGCCAAATGAATCAGTTATAGTGTGTTAACAATCGAGAAAAACTGTAAAAGCTGTTTATTCTTTCTCTTGTACTTCCTCTTTCACATCATTCTCTCTTAATTCTCTCTTAATGTGTCAATATCTTAAATATTGACACATGTCTGATGTTGGCTATATCTAAAATATAAGAAAAAATGAAATAATGGTTGCTTTCTTCAGATTTGCTACAGTTTTTACCGCCTGTGTCACTAATATAAGTCAATAGTGCGAAACATACAGTGACCAATGTAGTCTGCATTGTTGTCATGTTATATTGTACTTTTGTATTTGGCATTGCTGTGCTTTTGTTGTTGTTGTTCAGAGTCTACATTAACTCACAAATGTCACTGCTTAGTTTTACACCATGAATAAACTGTTCAAATGACAATAAAAGTCTCACGACCTTTTTTACACAATTGAACAGACTTCTGGGAGCTGAAAATAAGAATTTCTTCCTTAAAACAACTATTATTAAAACAAATAATAATTTTTCTAATTAAGAAGGTGGATTCATTAAGATAAACTGGAATCACAATCATCAAATTTGTTTCAATGCCCATCCCTCGTCTTGGTGTATGAATATTAAACTGTGTTCACAAGTACACATATATCAGTGTCAGAAGCCTGAAAGAATAGAAAAAGATAGACATGAGCTCATAGTTATGGTTTGGTTTGTTCTCTTTCAGCTCCACCGCACTAACCAGTGAGAGAAGAGCAGCAGTTGTTCACTTTATTGTTATATAATTACATAAATACAGCTAAAACCACCATTACAATAAATAGCCATTAAAATATTCCCTTGTTCATGGCACACACCAGAATACAACTTTTCATAATAGCAAATAAATCCTGTTCAATTTAATACTGAATGGGTCATGACAACATTTCTGTTGAAAACTTTCATGTTAGTCAGTGTGACATTTTCTGAAAACATGTTACAAGATTATCAACATTATCAAAAGATCTTCTGTAACACATGAGGTACATTTGTATGTCTTTAATCTGTAGTCATATTTCTAAAGATCTGACTGCAGGATTCAGGAAGTCTTGAGTCTTTAACCGTCTTTCATCATTCAGCCAGTATGGAGCTCAGTCAACTTCCTCTTGTGCTCTGTGAGTATTATTTTCTCTAAGTATATTTCAGTGGAATAGCTATTATATTATGTAAATGATCAAGTGTTTTAGTGTTCCTAGATTTATGTCTTTTCTTGCTGCTCTCAGAGTTTCAAATCCAGCTCTAGTCCATGATATATGAGTGAAGGATGAGTTTGAGAGAGGAAGTGTGCAGTTAGTGCTGTTTGTGAAAGAGAAATGCACTCTGTTGTGTTGTAGATCAGTGTTTGTTCAGTCATTCAGTTTTGTGCTTTATAATAGTGTTGATTCAGTTCTGTTGGTTTGTTTTGCAGTTATTGTTGCTGTTGTCGTAATATTCACTAGTACGCAGTTAGTAAGAGTTTGTCTTTATTCTTCTGGTCATGATCAGACTGTTGTCTTCAAGTTCCCTAAACAGTTCTCTGCTATGACCAAATCTATAAAATACCAGTCAATGTTTTCACGTTAATGTAGACACATATACAGTCCCCACACAATAGCTTAATATTTGCCCATCTGTATAATTATCTGTTCATTGTTCACATTGTAATGAGTTTTTCTCTTTGTGTTTTAGTGCTGATTTCAAACATCTACTCCGGACATACTGAAGGTGAGTCGATTTGATTCATATATTTTCATCACATACAAGTGATTCGGCCCCACTTTATATTAAGTGGCCTTAACTACTATGTACTTACATCACAAATTAAGTACAATGTACTTATTGTGTTCATATTGTATTGCAAAACACTTTTGCTGCTATTGAGGTGGGATACGGGTAAGGTTAGGGACAGGTTTGTTGGTATGGGTAGGTTTAAGGGTGGGTTATGGTGTAAGGGATTGGTCAACTGTGTAATTATAAATGTAATTACAGAAATTAATTGCAGATGTAATTACGTGCAGGTATTTTTAAAATATAAGTACAATGTAAAAACATGTATGTACACAATAAGTGCATGGTACCAAATTATTAATTTAAATGTAAGTATATAGTTATTAAGGCCACTTAATATAAAGTGGGTCCAGTGATTCTAACTGTTGCAAACCAACTGAGAGTTGATCATTTACTTACATTTAATTATGGTTATAAATGCACCCTTTTAACCAGCTGAATTATTCATGTTACAATTCTGAGGTGTGAAACATTAGTCTATCAAAAGCAGCAGATATATTTCTTACATTCTGTAACGAGGATGCTGAGGCCGAGTTAGAATCCATATGCGGGAGTTTATTAAGAGCAGTTTCAACATACAGGAACGTGAAGACAGGCAGAGGGTCAAAACCTAAGTAGTGGTACGATCCGTCAACATACAGGCAATGTGAGCAGGCAGGCAATATGTCTAAACACAAACATCAGTCCAATCAGGCACCCAGAGCAAAGGGGATAATCCAAGTAATCGATAAACAGATAAACAGGCAGAACCATACACTGAACAGGCAGGCAGAATAACAGGAAATAACGCTCAGCAAGGCAGTGAAACTGGCAATACTTCATGAAGAGTGAGCGTTCAGCATCTGGTTAAATAGTGGTCAGAACAGGAAATGGGCATAGAAGAAGCAGAGGGAGTGGAACACAGTCAGTACTCGGGTGAGGGCTCCCTCTGCTGGCTTGGCATTACACATTCTCTGTGAAATCAAAATCGAAACCGTGAGAGACAAAATCTTCTTTTGCATAAATTGTTGAAAAACTTTCAAAACTCATGTTTCTAAATTCCGAATGATTGTATATTGACAGATCTTTTATTAACGACTATAACAGCTATAGAGAACAACACTTCTGATTTAGCATGTGTTTTACAGTTAAGTAACTGTGTTCATACAGTAAAAGCAGCTCATTATTTTCATTGTGAATTGTTGTTATTGTACAGAAAAACCAAAACCCAAAGTAACCATTAAACCTGCTCAACATGTATTCAGAGGAGAGAGAGTCACTCTCAGATGTGACATAAATGCTGAAGGAGTCACTAGCTGGCAGTACAGCTGGTATAAAGATGGTTCAGGCAATGCTTTCGGTGAACTACAGGAACACACATTCGGTTCTGTTACTGAGTTTGACGCAGGTAAATACTCCTGTTATGGAGTAGAGACAGAAGGATCACGAACATCATGCCGCAGTGATGAAGTTACAGTGACAGTATCAGGTGAGTTTGATCATCACTTCACATACACACACACACATTTAACATGGTATTAATGAGTGATTTCTCTATTTCAGATAAAGCCCAGGCAGTTTTAAGTGATTCTCCACAGACGTGGTTGACTGAAGGAGATCCAGTGACTCTGATCTGTGAGGTTAACGGCTCCTCTACAGGCTGGACATTCAGCTGGTTCACTGAAACTGTCTCATCAGGTACGATATAATGTGCTTCAATCATGTAGTAACATCTGAATAAACTGGTTTCATGAAAAATATTACAGATATTAATAATATTTAATCAATCAGAATACACTGATTATACCAACAAAGGTAATTTATAAGATTAATTTAAACATGACTGCTCATTTATTGAAGTAACTGCACTTTTTCACTTCATACAGGCAACAGCAATCGTTATGAGCTGCTCTCAGACAGCAGCAGAGGAGCTGGAGGAATCTACACTGTCAGTTCTTCTGCTCTAAAACACACAGGAGTTTATGTGTGCAGAGCAAAGAGAGGAGAACCAGCCTATGACACATGGTACAGCAACACACAGCCACTTTGGGTCACTGGTGAGTTCGAACTGAACTCATTTTTAGAGCATGATGTGTCTTGAAATTTTATCCTGTCATAATATATACGGCTACTTTTGAATTGTGTGAATGGAGAAAGATGCTCCTGCTGTCAGGTGTAGTTACTGCATCTACTAGCAGGTCCTAAATAGACCAAACTAACCAGCAAAACCTTGATTCCTGGGTTAGCGGCAAAAATGTAAAACGTTTAATTCTAATGGGGGAAAATTGTCATGGAAAACTAAAATATAACTACTGTGGCACAAAAGTGTTGCTTACATAAGTAGACTTCAGGGAACATAATCAAATAGGTGTAATAAAAATGTATCATCTGACCTATTTATTAAATAGTGTTGTCATTATAACATTTATTTTAAATATTTATGTTATTGACCACACCTTGATTCTAGGAGGCACTTTACCAACAACAAAGGACACTCAATGTGCACATCAGTGCATTTTATAGGATGGACCGTATAAACACTTAATCAATAATTTTACAGTTTGATTAGTATCTGCCTACTAATTATATTAGTAAATTAACCCTCTGGGGTCCGAGGGTGTTTTGGGGCCTGGAAAAGTTTTGACATGCCCTGACATTTGTGCTTTTTTCAGTTGCTTACAAACATTTGAATGTCTAAAGTTGAATAACACTGTAATCAGCACAAACTGGGCTACAATAATATGTGAGCAGCATGTATGTACGTGATTGTGTTTTTGAGAAAACAACGTTTATGCGTGCTTAGTGAAAAACAAAAATTTTAAAGTCACTGAAATAAGGCCATAAAACACATACAGAACATTTGTTCACAAGACTTTTGAGAACTGGATCTTGAAGTCTAGAGTTTTTGCTTCAAAATGATGTGAAAATCATCTTACTCACTCATTCACAGAAAACAATTTTGTCACATAATATTTGTTTTCGTCATGACTTACTTCGTTTAAAGTAGACATGTTAAGCTTTCTATATATATATATCTCACGTGTGTGTGTCAAATATTCGCTGAGTTTCAATAAATTTTAGTGACGCGTTTCAAACAGATATGCGCGGAGAATGAGACGGCTAAAAGCACACCGTTTATTTTCTTTATTTTGCAAAAGCACAATGTTTTGTTGATATTGTGCGTGTACACAAATAAAAGTAGACCCTTTACAGATTGAAATGCTGTATTACTCTTATATGTACGATCAAGTATGAAGGAGCATTTTAGTTCTTTTCGCTGTCATCATTCAAATCTGCAAAAAGTTCCGCTGGCGGAACTGTCGACCCCAGGAGGTTAATACACAGCAAACTCAGCTAACTATAAACACTAGGTTCACACTGTACAGGCAAAGAAGAACTGACCCCCGAGTTGAGTCTGGTTTCTCCCAAGGTTTTTTTTTTCTCCAATAGTAACACCTTATGGAGTTTTTTTGTTGGTTGTCACAGTTGTCTTGGGCTTGCTTGCTGATGGCATAATGACAAATATTTTAAGGTGTAATTTTGTTTATGAAGTTTAAATAGAAATACTCAGTGAAGACTTATGGATTTTCAGATATTAGAGCTTGAACATTTTTCTGAAAAGCTGCTTTGAAACAATTTAAGTTGTGTAAAGTGTTATATCAATAAAACTGTCTTGACTTGATTTCTGAATTGTAGTTGTAATTGTCTTCTCAGGTGTTTCTCCTGCAGTCTCTCTGATCATCAGTCCCAGAAGAACTCAACACTTCACATCTGTCTCTCTCTCTCTGAGCTGTGAGGACCAGAGTAACTCTACTGGATGGACAGTGAGAAGATACAGAGACAGCTGGTGGCTGGAAGATTGTTCATCATCAATGTCGGGATCACAAACAGGATCTACATGTACAATCAGAGACACCTTCACAGAGGACACTGGCGTGTACTGGTGTGAGTCTGAATCTGGAGAGAAAAGTCATCCTGTTAATATCACTGTACACTGTGAGTCTGTGTTTCTGTATTTATTCATTTCACAAAGCCCTCATTTTATGTTTCGGATATAAATAGCTAGATTGCCATCTCAGTTCAGTCACACATGCAATATTATACCTCAATGACAATGAATCCGCTAGACTGTTAAACCATTGACTATTAAACCATTGCTCAACCTTTGACTTTTGTCAAAACATAAAAATAAAAAAAATCACTGTGATTCTAAATTTATCCAGAATTTTACCAGTCAATTTTCAGTCATTTACCCACATGTCATGTTTATTTGTTTACATATTTCATAACCCCCATTAGAAAATGTATTATTATTATCATTATTATTATTGTATTGATTAACTCTGTCCTATTTGGGTTAGGTCTCAAACTCCTCTATAAACTAGATCGTACTTGTCAGGGAGTCTCTGCCTTCGCAGTCACCTATGTCACCTCAGTCACCAGCCCCGACACACACCAGATCGCAATCACCTGAGTACTGATCACCCGCACCTGCAGAGACTCATTAAGCGCACTATATCCCTGCACTCCTCTCACTGCCTCACTGTCTGGTCTACTGTTCACCAGCTTGAACTTAGCCTGACTCCTACCTATGTCTGACCTGTTTGTTTACTTACCCCTAGAAGCTCTATTGATCCTGTTCTCCTATGATCCCGTTCTCATCACCCCCGGATACCTGCAAAGGATACCAACTCAATACCCAGAGCTAAGAACCCAAGAACTCTCTACCTTCTCATACTCACCTGTCATCAACTTGCTCTCCGATTTGTCAATAAACCCTCCTGTTTGCATCCTTACCTTGTGTCTCTGGCTCGTAGTGTGACAGAAGACCGGACCTAGGACATACACCTCCATGGATCCCCGAGTTCCCACGCCCGCAGAGGTACTGGAGGAATTGGTCCACACCCTCCGGGCCTCTCTCACGCCAGTCACTACCCCGCCATCTGCCTCTGTAAGTCCCATGGCCATTCCTGCTTGCTATGCTGATGGCGCAGCTGAGTGCGGCGGCTTCCTTCTCCAAGTGGCATTGTTTATCGAGATGCAGCCGCAGAAATTCTCCACGGAACGCTCGAAGGTAGCCTTCTTGATTTCCCTGCTAACTGGCAGAGCACTGTTGTGGGCACGAGCAATATGGAACGCTACTAGTGCCATAATCAAATCATATGATGCTTTCACTAATCATTTCAAGGAAGTGTTTGGCTCTGCTACAGGTATGCTCTCCGTCCCAGACCAACTCCTGTGGCTGCGTCAAGGCTCTTCTACCACCAGTGAATACACCTTGCAATTTCGGACGCTAGCGGCGACTAGTGGCTGGAACGAAACCGTTCTCCTCAGTGCCTACCGGCAGGGCTTGAATCCTCGCATCCGCGCACAAATGGTCATCTATGACGATACTATAGGGTTAGAGAGCATCTTGCAAAGAGCTACACGCATCTCCCAACGGTTGTCAGCCTGCCAGCCTGACGAAGCCATCAACCAGCCTGCAGCAGCCACCAGCGGTCCCCCAGTACCAGAACCCATGCATGTGGATTCCACCAGACTCACTCGATCTGAGCACGCTCGCCGCCTAGCGGCTGGACTATGCCTGTACTGCGCTGCTCCAGGTCATTTAATTCAAGCCTGCCCCATCAGGCCCACATGCCCTGCGGTGAGTACCATTCAACTCGAACCAGTAATCTCAACTTTATCCTTGTTACCAGTACAACTACTCACCGCTGATTTTTCTGTTTCAGTCTCCGCTCGTCGACTCGGGTTCTGCTTGTTACCAGTACAACTACTCACCGCCGATTATTCTGTTTCAGTCTCCGCCCGCGTCGACTCTGGGCTCTTCGGGCAATTTCATATCACGAGACCTCGTAAGCCACCTCCATCTGCCCCACCAACGTCAGGCCCAAGAGCTCAGAGTCGAGACCGTTCAGGGACAACCTCTAGGGTGTGGGCGGGTCAACTACCGAACCCCGCCGATGAACCTGAAGATCGGATGTCTGCATGACGAGACCATCACATTTCTGGTACTGGAGGGATCCACCATTGATATCATCCTGGGACGCCCCTGGCTCACTCTCCACTCTCCAGAGGTCAGATGGGAACCTTGTGAGGTTACTCGCTGGAGCGAGACGTGCCGGCAAAATGGTCTCGTGGTGATCCCCAAACCGCCTGCATCTCTAGTTCGAGCCCAAGTTGCCTCCACCCTAGTCGAAAGTCCGGAACCTCAAGAAACACCCACTGTCCCATCTGACTATATGGCGTTCCAGAATGTTTTTAGTAAGCAGGCCACCACCCGCCACCCGCCTTCCGCCTCATCGGCCATGGGACTGTGCCATCGACCTGCTGCCTGGGATGAAACTCCCCAAGGGTAGAGTATACCCTCTGTCCATCCCGGAGCGCAAGGCCATGGAGGATTACATCCAGGAGGCTCTTAAACAGGGATTCATCCAACCATCCACCTCAGCAGCTGCCTCGAGCTTCTTCGTGGGCAAGAAGGATGGGGGCTTGAGGCCGTGTATCGATTATCGCACGCTGAACTCCCAGACGGTAAAGCTGCCATACCCACTTCCCCTGGTCCCAGCCGCACTCGAGGCACTCCGTGGAGCCCACATCTTCTCCAAGTTGGACCTGCGAGGTGCGTACAACCTCGTTCGTATCCGGGAAGGCGACGAGTGGAAGACTCTATAATATCTGCAATATCTCAGAGATGCTAAAAGACTCAACCCCCGTCAAGCCAGATGGGCATTTGTTCTTTACTCGGTTCCAGTTCACCATCACTTACCATCCCGGAAATCGCAACTGCAAAGTCGATGCTCTATCACGCCTGCACTCTCCCAACACACCAACCGAACCAGAACCCATTCTCCCTCCAGCTCTGATAGTCAGCCCCATTCAATGGAACATCTCCAAAGACATCCTTGACACCACTCGCACCAAGCCTGCTCCGCTGGGAGGCCCAGAAGGCCCAACATCACAACGCCAAACCCTTCTGGGCTCAGTTCACAGAGTACCGGGCTCTGGACACTCAGGCAGCAAACGGACCCTCTCGCTCCTCCAAGCCCGGTACTGGTGGCCCAGTATGGCCCGGGATGTCACCAGGTACGTCCGAAGCTACTCAGTCTGTGCCATGTCTCAAACTCCTCGTCATCTTCCCATAGGCAAGCTTGTCCCGCTGCCCATACCACGGAGACCCTGGTCCCACATAGGAGTGAATTTTGTGACTGACCTACCCATCTCCGACGGAAACGCCTGTATCCTCGTCGTAGTCGACCATTTCTCTAAGGCCTGTAAATTTATACCCCTCGAAGGTCTGCCAACAGCAGTAGAAACTGCAGAGTGCTTATTTTCCCATGTTTTCAGAAACTACGGCATCCCGGAAGATGTCGTCTCAGACCTGGGTCCCCAGTTCATCTCCCATGTATGTAAAGCCTTCTTCTGACTCCTGGGAGTGACTGTGAGCTTGTCCTCCGGGTACCATCCTCAGACGAACGGCCAGACTGAGCGAAGGATCCAGGAGCTCGGGCGTTACCTCCGGTCATACTGCCACGAAGATCAGCACAGCTGGAGCCGTTTTCTCCCCTGGGCCGAGTATGCACAAAACTCCCTCCGACAGAACACCACCGGCACCTGCAGAGACTCATTAAGCACACTATATCCCTGCACTCCTCTCACGGCCTCACGGTCCGGTCTACCATTCACCAGCTTGAACTTAGCCTGACACCTACCTTTATCTGATCTGTTGTTTACTTACCCCTAGAAGCTCCATCGATCCTGATCTCCAATGATCCCGTTCTCATCCTCTCCGGATACCTGCAAAGGATACCAACGAACTACCCAGAGCTAAGAACCCAAGAACTCTCTAGCATCTCATACTCACCTGTCATCAACTTGCTCTCCGCATTGTTCAATAAACCCTCTTGTTTGCATCCTTACCTTGTGTCTCTGGCTCGTAGTGTGACAATCCAGTGTGTTCAATATCTAGGTGTGGGGGCAATAACATGCAAACAAACAAACTGCATCCAAATATCAGTTTTATCCAAATAAGAAAAAATACATGTGCGACTTGTATGAGTTTCTTTTTTAAAACACATGGTTTACATAAACCAGTCGACTAGATATTCCAGTCGACCGCCCCGTCGCCACGAATCCAGAAGGTCCCTGACCTGTAAACGGAGGGCTGGTCCAGGATTTCAGGAGGAGGTACATCCGGCTCGGTGGGTCCTGTTGTGGAGGAAGAACAAGGTTTGAGGAGGGAAACGTGGAATGCGAGGTGAATTAGTTACCTGGGTGGAAGCTGGAGAAGGTAGGTGACTTCATTAAATCTGCCTCTGTATGGGGAACGGACCAATGTAGCAGGGACTCAGCTTGTTACAGGGCATGTGGAGGCGCAGATCTCGGGTGGACAGCCAGACCTTCTCTTCAGGCTGGTAAGTAGGAGTAGAAGTGCACTGGGCATCTGCGAAGGCCTTATGACTCCACACTGCTTGTTGGAGGTGGATGTGAGCCGAGTCCCACACTCTCTCACTCGCCCGGAACCAGTAGTCCACAGCTGGAAACTCCGAGGGCTCTTCCATCCATGGGAAGAGCG
>NW_015551133.1:39216-39807 GCF_001515605.1 Sinocyclocheilus anshuiensis
GGGGACTCAGCTTGTTACAGGGCACGTGGAGGCGCAGATCTCGGGTGGACAGCCAGACCTTCTCTTCAGGCTGGTAAGTAGGAGTTACGAGTCTGACTCTCTAACCATTAGGCCACGACTTCCCTCCAAGAAGATCAGCACAGCTGGAGCTGGTCAGACATAGGTAGGAGTCAGGCTAAGGTCAAGCTGTTGAACGGTAGACCGGACAGTGGACAGTTGGGTTACGAGTCCGACTCTCTAACCATTAGGCCACGACTTCCCTCCAAGAAAATCAGCACAGCTGGAGCCGTTTCCTCCCCTGGGCCGAGTATGCACACAACTCCCTCCGACAGAACACCACCGGCCTGACCCCCTTCCAGTGCATACTCGGTTATCAGCCCCCACTCTTCCCATGGTCGGAGGTTCCAGCTTCCAGCTGTGGGTTCCGGGCGAGTGAGAGAGTGTGGGACTCGGCTCACATCCACCTCCAACAAGCAGTGTGCAGTGTGGAGGCCTTCGCAGATGCCCGGCGCACCTCTACTCCTACTTACCAGCCTGGAGAGAAGGCCTGGCTGTCCACCCGGGATCTGCGCCTCTGCCTGCCCTGAAAGA
>NW_015551133.1:41569-42523 GCF_001515605.1 Sinocyclocheilus anshuiensis
TGGATCAGCCCTCGGAGTTTCCAGCTGTGGACTACTGGTTCCGGGCGAGTGAGAGAGTGTGGGACTCGGCTCACATCCACCTCCAACAAGCAGTGTGGAGTCATAAGGCCTTCGCAGATGCCCAGTGCACTTCTACTCCTACTTACCAGCCTGAAGAGAAGGTCTGGCTGTCCACCCGAGATCTGCGCCTCCACATGCCCTGTAACAAGCTGAGTCCCTGCTACATTGGTCCGTTCCCCATACAGAGGCAGATTTAATGAAGTCACCTACCTTCTCCAGCTTCCACCCAGGTAACTAATTCACCTCGCATTCCACGTTTCCCTCCTCAAACCTTGTTCTTCCTCCACAACAGGACACACCGAGCCGGATGTACCTCCTCCTGAAATCCTGGAGCAGCCCTCCGTTTACAGGTCAGGGACCTTCTGGATTAGTGGCGACGGGGCGGTCGACTGGAATATCTAGTCGACTGGGAAGGATACGGACCGGAGGAGAGGTCCTGGGTGGCCCGGGATGATATACTAGACCCATCATTGCTGGAGGAGTTTCACCGCACCCCGAGGTCGAGGCCACCCTTGTTGCCGCATGAGGGCGTCAGGAGCCGCCCCTGGAGGAGGGGGTAATGTCAGGGAGTCTCTGCCTTCACAGTCACCTACGTCACCTCAGTCACCAGCCCCGACGCACACCAGATCGCAATCACCTGAGTACTGATCACCCGCACCTGCAGAGACTCATTAAGTGCACTATATCCCTGCACTCCTCTCACTGCCTCACTGTCCGGTCTACCGTTCAACAGCTTGACCTTAGCCTGACTCCTACCTATGTCTGACCTGCTCCAGCTGTGCTGATCTTCTTGGAGGGAAGTCGTGGCCTAATGGTTAGAGAGTCAGACTCGTAACTCCTACTTACCAGCCTGAAGAGAAGGTCTGGCTGTCCACCCGAGATCTGCGCCTCCAC
>NW_015551133.1:48089-48372 GCF_001515605.1 Sinocyclocheilus anshuiensis
GGGGAATATTTGCCTTTTGGAAATGACGATCGGTCGTCTAATGATCGCGCTTCTCCCGGTACATCTTTGCAGCACAATGGTGCCGCCGTGCAAGGCGTGAGTGTTCACGAAGCACAAACAAGTGATAATTTCGACCCTTTGCCCAACGGGGATTGGGGTGGCAGGGGTGAACGTGGTTGTAGTGTCCATAGGGGAGCTGTTGCTAGAGGTAGAGGTAGAGGCAGCAGGGGTAGGAGAAATAGGGCTGGAAGTAGCACTAGCTCTTTGGATCCAGCGCCCCAAA
>NW_015551133.1:52655-60502 GCF_001515605.1 Sinocyclocheilus anshuiensis
GTGGCCGTGCTGTGCGTGGGAGAGCCGGGAGATGTGGTAGAGGCAGCAGGGGTGATCTGGCTCTAAATAGGGCTGGAAATAACGATGACAATGGTGGCTGGGTTTTTTTGAGAAATGAAGAAGTGTATCAGGGCTGGATCAAACGCTTTGATGAGCCTGTTGGTTATCTGGGAGAGAAAGATTTGACCAGTGCTGCACCCTTACAAAGTACAGGTGCAGTCAGTGTGGGGTAGGTCTGTGCGCTGTGCCATGCAATGAGAGGTACCATACTCTCAAGAACTATAAACTGTGTCACCTAGATACCTGATTGAGCAGATAGCTGGTCAACTGATCAAAAAATAGGCACATGCATTTTACTATGGCACAGCAATATAGTAATAATTTACTATAGTTACTAATAGTTTTACTGTTGATTTCCTCTTTATATAGTGATAATTTACTATAGTTACTAATAGTTTTACTGTTGATTTCCTCTTTTCCTGATCATTTGGAATGAGGAGAAAAAGACACAAAAAACATGCAAATAAGTTCAAACATCCACTCCATATATTTTTTTTCCTGAATATTACTGATGAACTGATCAAAAAGTAGGCTACTGTTCGAATGTGTTTTTTTACTATATAGTATAGTAATATAGTAATAATTTAGTACTTTCTTCTATGTTATTGTTGGTTTCCTCTTTTCTGATCATTTGGAATGAGGATAAAAAGACAAAAAAACAACAACATGTAAATAAGTTATCTACTATTTCCTGAATATTATTAAATTCAAGATGGCCGCCCCTGATGATATCATAATATGGCAATTAGATGAGTATATCTACACCCCACATAAACTTTCGGTCATGCCCAACATTTTTCTAATTTACAGTAGATCTCTATCTTTAAGCCCTTTCAAGCCACAAGCTTTTGAAATCTTGATCTTAGAATGTTGAATAGATGTTGCTTTTATTGTATTACTGTCTTGTAATTTATGATTGTCATTAAGTTGTCCTTGAGTGTTTTGAAAGGCACCTCTAAATAAAATGCATTATTATTATTATTGTTGTTGTTGTCTCCACATTGTTGTTACATTCTTACTATATATAATCTTACTATTTGTCAGTTGATGTCTGCTCTGTTTCTGTAGTTGGTGTGATTCTGGAGAGTCCTGTTCATCCTGTAACTGAAGGAGAAACTCTGACTCTACGCTGTTTATATAAACATACAACCCCACCAAACCTCAGAGCTGATTTCTATAAATATGGGTCACTCATCCAGAGTCAAACTACAGAGATGATCATCTCTACTGTCTCAAAGTCACACGAGGGTTTCTACTACTGCAAACACCCAGATGGAGAGTCACCCAAGAGCTGGATCTCAGTCACAGGTGAGACTAGGAACTACAAACACTTTTAAAATACTTCTGTATAATATACAGCACTAATATGACTGTAAAATGTGTTCATCTCAGCTTCCTCCAGAAGATCAGGATCTGATTATCTCGATCCAGTGATAGCTGGAGTGACTGTTGGACTCATATTTTTGATCATTGTCGTCTTGGTCCTGCTGTGGCGCTACAGAAGCAACAGAGGTTCATCTTGTCGTATTAAAATTCAATAACACATTTGCAGACTCTGATCCTAAATTAGCTATTTATGTATGCATGAAGGAAATTAAAGTCTTTTTTTTGACCCCCTTATTTCCTCAAAATATTTTCACAAACATGTTATGTTTGTCTAGGTGGAAGATCTCAGTCTCCCTCTAGTGTCAGTCAGCAGCAGAACAGCAGTCAGACATCAGATCAGAACCAGAGTGAAGCGGGATATAAATCACTCATGTCTGGTCAGGCTTTACCCATTACCCATAAATATTTACATATTTAGCTGAGTTTAGCTTTAAGTCAGTGTCAACATGAAAACAATATGTTTCTGTGGGCTTAAATTCATAAGACGCATTAATTTATTACAGGAACTGCTCATACGTATGACTCTATTGATGCAACAATTAATAAAGACATAAGCACAGGTAACTAATGATGTTACAGAATGTAATTATGTCATGATGATCATTTAATAAATTATTTGTTTTCTAAATAACCAAAACCATCTTTGTCTTACATTTCACTGTGATATTTGCAGAGAAAATTCAGTTAAAACAAATGTCTTATTCTTTTCTCTGTTATTCATTGTAGACATTGTAAGTGGACCTACAGAAGTCACCTATGCTGAGATTGAACTCAAATCCACAGAGAAACAGAAGAAAAAGAAAGAAAACAAAGGTATTTTTAAACAAAAGTTGATGCTCTTATGGTTTTATGATCATGACAATAATGTACAGCAGAACTAAAGACCTCTGGGGTAAAAAATACCCTTTGATTTTAATTTCTCCCACAACACTGAATAGCAACAAACAATATCAGCATTTTCCTAAACCCCCGTTCTGAAATCAGCCTGATCCATAAAGGTCATTGCATGCAAATTACAATACGTTGATTTTGAGGTAATTTGGTCAAACATAATTGTTTTAAAATAGATTATTTTATTCTCTCTGTAAAAGATGTAGAGATTTTATGAATATAAAATGAAGATTGGACACACAGTAAGCACTAGTGATATTAACTGTTGGCATCTTTTAGGGAAAAGCAATGAAAGTTCTGACACTGTTTACTCTAAACTGAACCTGGAAACCAATCAAGGTGAGCATCAAAGTAAAAACATCAATCACAATTCACAAAGAGCCACTGAAAACTGTATCTGCAGTACAAGCATCATCGAGAATCTAAGAATAAAATTAAATATGCAAAAGTTAAAATGTGCATTTTAGCATTTTTAATTCATTTACGCATTTTCAGCTGCTGGATCTAGTGATGTGACGTATGCTCAGATTCAATAAATGGCTGGAGGAGAAACTTTCAATCCCAGGACGCTGATGAGTTTAGGCTGAGAAGGACTGGAGAATGACCAGGATCATCAATTCTTTATCATCTTTGTGATGCTGAACAACTGATGGCAAAAGATTAAGCAGTATTTAATATCAGTGATTATCTAACCCTAACCTAACCACTTGGGTGGTGCTGGAGTGTAATTAGCATGTAATTAAAGGTTACGTCATTGCGTGGGAGAGAAAGATTTTTGACTGTAAAGCCTTTTTTTGTGTGTGTGAAAATTTCAGTTTCTCTTCTGTTCTTGATCTTAAATGTATTTTAGCAGGGTTTTCATCGTCATGGAAACATCAGAGAATTTTAAAATTGTGATTTCCAAGTGTGGACAAATCATGGAAATGTTCTAAAATAGTGTTATAAATGTGTATAGTGAATGCTGAATTAAAATTTCAGTTTCTCTTCTGTTCTTGATCTTAAATGTATTTTAGCAGGGTTTTCATCGTCATGGAAACATCAGGGAATTTTAAAATTGTGATTTCCAAGTGTGGACAAATCATGGAAATGTTCTAAAATAGTGTTATAAATGTGTATAGTGAATGCTGAATTTTCTAGCTATTTTCAACTGTAAAATATTTAATTGCTATAAATACATCTGAGTCTAATCTTTAGATTTTACAATTGCTTAAAACTGTTCAAAGGTTTTTGACTCCTGTTCTTGTTCTTAGTTAGAAATTAGAATAATTGTTCACAATTATAATTATAAACTGTAGTTTTGCTGTAAGATTTATTATTTTTGTTTATATCTTTATTACAATAAAATAAGATCTAATTGCTGCAATGCTAGTATGTAGCATGAGCGTGAGCAACTTGGTCATCATAAATGTGATGCTACATGATATTCATGTTTATGATTGAAAGTGTGAAAGTGACGTGACATGTGGCCAAGTATACTTGGAATTAGTGCTCTGCATTTAACCCATCCAAAGTGCACACACACAGCAGTGAACACACACACACCGTGAACACACACCCGGAGCAGTTGGCAGCTATTTTTGCTGCGGCGCCCGGGGAGCAGTTGGGGGTTTCAGTCGTGGTATTGAAGGTGGGAGAGAGCGCTGTACATTCACTCCCCCCACATACAATCCCTGTCGGTAGGAGACTCGAGGCAGTTGGCAGCTATTTTTGCTGCGGCACCCGGGGAGCAGTTGGTGGTTTCAGTCGTGGTATTGAAGGTGGGAGAGAGCGCTGTACATTCACTCCCCCCACATACAATCCCTGTCGGTAGGAGACTCGAACCCACAACCTTTGGGTTACGAGTCCGACTCTCTAACCATTAGGCCACGATGGATTGAGCAAATATGTATAAATATCACTGAACAGATTAAGCAGAACTGAATTTTACGTACATCTAAATTTCATCTAATTTCATTTTTTTCTAAGATAATTAACTTGTCAATATCCTTATGCATATTTTATTTTATTTTGAAAACTAGAAGTAGGTCTAGGTTGTAATTGGTGATGAAGGGACTAGTTGGCTTGAAAAGTTCAACTCCATTGAAAAGTCCATTCCTACGAGCAGCGCTTCCATTTAATGAAGAAAAGTCACTAAAGACATGGTTCTTCCCCATGATTCCTTTCTACAGCATTCCGCCAGGTCTCATGTAAAATTTATGAGCTAATTAACAATGTCTAATAATTTTGTCCATCTAATTTTGCCTAATAACTCTACATATTCTACATTTGAAGGGGTAGCTAATGATAAACTGCTCGTTTTGGCACAATTTATGTCCATAAAAACAGAAGTGCCTTTGATAGTGAAATTTGCCAACTATTACCAAAACATCCTAATAACCCTGCATTTCAGAAAGAGTTATAAAATCACATTTAAATTCACAAGCAGCCCTGAGGGTGCAGGTTTTCCCCAACTAAATAGAAAAGGGTTGCCAAATTGTGTTTTTGACATTGCGCATTCGTTAACTTCTTCCGCATTTCCTAAAAATCCCTTGCTCATATTGATTAAACATGAACAAATAAAAAAACTCCCAAGTATCCAACACACACACTGTGAATTTGCGTGACCAGAAAAGGAAACAAGTTCAGAGTTTATTATCCATCTGAAAATGTAGAATCAATCAAATCCACAGATTTGCATCTTGGCTGTATCTGTGAGCTGTGAGTGAGGTTTTTTCAGTGCGCATGTGACATGCCTGAGCAGTGAAGATTTCTGCCTGGACAGCAAGGGCTCATCCGTCTCACCTCTTAGTGAGAAAACCACTCTGCTGTCAACCTGCTTCAAAGTCATGCACAACACCAAAGGCATAATGGAAGTCCGTAGATGTTAGCTCTTGTGCCGTTTGCCAACTCACATTTTAGAGCAACCAAATTAACTTAGACAAAGACTTTTAGTCCATAGTTGCTGCTCAACCTGCATTCCCCATTGTTTACAAGATGAACAGCATAGAAAATAAAATGAGAATTTAGAGTTCCAATTTGTCTAAGTGTTTTCTACCCTTTAAAAAAAAACTCTCTATTACCTCTGCACCATCTTGACCATCTGGAATTAGTTCAGATGTAATGAACTGGATTTGATAGCTTTCCCAAAAAAATGATGTTTGGCAATTTTAGTATCGTGGACCACTGCTCAACAGACAATGCATTTACAAAATGTAGACAGTGACTACTTAACTTCAAACATTACCAAGACTTGATTTGCAAAGCCAAATAGACTGTCTGAACTGTATGAACAAGGCAAAAGCCTTGAGTCGTGGTATGGGATGCGGTGACTAATACCCCATAGTCAGAGTTTATTCTGATTTTCCTGTTCTTGTGTTAACATAGTAGTGTCATTTAACCAATGCAAAATATTCCCGCTGTATGTGATATAGCGTCCTTTGCACCATCTTGACCCTCTGGAATTAGTTCAGATGTAATGAACTGGATTTGATAGCTTTCCCAAAAAAATTATGTTTGGCAATTTTAGTATCGTGGACCACTGCTCAACAGACAATGCATTTACAAAATGTAGACAGTGACTACTTAACTTCAAACATTACCAAGACTTGATTTGCAAAGCCAAATAGACTGTCTGAACTGTATGAACAAGGCAAAAGCCTTGAGTCGTGGTATGGGATGCGGTGACTAATACCCCATAGTCAGAGTTTATTCTGATTTTCCTGTTCTTGTGTTAACATAGTAGTGTCATTTAACCAATGCAAAATATTCCCGCTGTATGTGATATAGCGTACCTTGCACAAGCACTAGCATATACACATTTATATATCAATTTAGTTACTCCAGGCTTTTCTTGGAGGTTTCAGACTGCAAATAAAGATTCACACAAACTTTAAGGCTAGCACTCTCTGCTCATGGTTTATCTTTTGCAGTTATCATAATAATTTAACAGTGAGATTGCATCTAGGCACCTTAAGAGTTTCAGCAGAACACATTCCTGTTGAGTTATTTACCCTACTGTTTGTGATGTGCTCTTCACACACAGAAACAAACAAATCTTTGTTCAAACCTTTCCCTACAAAGTGAAAAATCCTTTTAAAATGCTCAACTATTCCTCTACTTCATCCCCAACTTATTGACCATCATAAACCAAGCATTTAGAACTTACAGGGCCACCCACCACTGAACGTGATTTTGAAGGGGGCACCATAGCCAATTCTGTGCAATGGGCCCAGAATACCTAGCGACTCCACTGCCTACAGCGGCCGAATCGGAAGTCTCGCACCTTCCACATTGCAAAATAAAGTATTTGGCAGCTTAGACATGCATGATTAGCACATAACATGAACATCAATTTTATATGGATATAGTACTGTATGACAAACATAAATCATCAGAGCACAGAATATAAGACAAACAAAATGCAAAAAAGTGCTGCTGTGGTGGATTTTTTTCCCCCTTCAAATCCCGCTGCTCTTTGGATGTCATATAATATCATGAAGAAGCACTTACCAGTCTTGTAGTGCTGATGAATTTTGAGACAGGCAGTGTTTAGACAGCACTGAATATTTGTCCTTAAATCTTTTATCGAAGTAAAACTGTGTTGGTGAGGTCAGTGAGAAGGAGCGCAGGACTGTTACTGGCAGAGGCGGACAAAGTACACAACTCTATTACTTGAGTGAAAGTACAGATACTGCTGGTCATATATTACTCCATTCAAAAGCAGCATGGTAGTGATCTCACACAACTCTGGCAGTGTGTGAACACTTGAAAACTTTTGAACAGAATGGAGATGTGTACATTTTTCTTATTTTGCCTAAATATCATATTTTTTTCATTTAGTACTGCCCTTCAGAAGCTACAGAAGATACAGCTTTTTTATTACAACACACTCTTTTATTATTGTTGTATGTAATACAGCAACACCTTAATACCTTATACCTCTGGAGCAAAATAAAATACATTACACCTACTGAATACACTGACTAGCTTGTAGTATATCTTTGGAATGAAGAGCTTTTGGAATGTTAAAAACCTATAGAAACGAAACAAGTGAGTTAAAAAAAAAATATATATATATATATATATATATACTGTATATATATATATATATATATATATATATATATTTAGCACCCCCACAAAAGCAGCATGGTAGTGATCTCACACAACTCTGGCAGTGTGTGAACACTTGAAAACTTTTGAACAGAATGGAGATGTGTACATTTTTCTTATTTTGCCTAAATATCATATTTTTTCATTTAGTACTGCCCATCAGAAGCTACAGAAAATACTTACATGCTTCCCAGAAGACAAAATAAGTAAAAATTGACCCTGATCTTAAGGCTCTACATGCATGGTTTTTCCTTCTGGAGCATCAGTGAGCAGTGGCGGCTCCAGGATTTTATTGTTAGGGGTGCTAAGGGGGGGCTTAACAGTTCAGAGGGGTGCTAAAAAAAACTAATTAAATTGAATGAAAGTAATGATATAAGCTTCAGCTATCTAAATAGCATGCAAATTCAGCCACCTTGTGT
>NW_015551133.1:61343-65977 GCF_001515605.1 Sinocyclocheilus anshuiensis
ATGTACAGTATTTGAAAAATAATGTGTTTTTTGAACATTAAAGCATGTCAACATATTCTGTTACACCAAATGTGTAACCAGTGGGCACTGGAGGGCGCTTTCTAGGAGCAGGCACTGGAGCACGCTCTGGACTGGATTCGGGGACTGGAGCCCTCTCCTCTTCGCTTTGGCACTTTCGCCGTACCATACTCACACTCACACCGTCCGTGGCTTTCTCCCTCGTGGCTGGCATTGTCGCCGGCTCTCACACCTGGTCTGACGAATTGAGCTCCACGTCCGGGGCGATCCTCCGCTCAGTTGCTCGGCTTTGCGCTGGCTCATCGATCGCTGCGGGAATTGGCTCTCCATCATCGGTGGGCTCGGGCTGATGCTCCGCACCATGGGGAGATGGTGGGCTGGGCACTGGGTCTGGAGTGGATCTGACGAAGCTATCTAAATAGCATGCAAATTCAGCCACCTTGTGTTTTTTATATGCAGCAGCTTCGAAAAAGGCATATTTAACTTTTTTTCTATGGTATTAAACTTCTCATATTATTAGTAATAACTTATAATGCCAACTGCCAAATATGACACTTACAAATTAATGCAATTTATGAACGCACATAGACAAGAGAGAAAGTAGGGATTTTTTTTTCCTTCGTTTTTTTTATTTCTATTTATTTTATTTTTTTACACATCTATTTAGTCATTTTATTCTGACCATCAAGTGTCAGCCACTCTCAACGCCAACTGGAAGGAAAACATGGTAAATTCTAACGATTTTTTACAATAGTTAAAGTGCCGACAATTCATACAACTATTTCCACACAGTGGCATAGCAAACGGGAACGCAGGGCACGCAATGTGGTGGGGCCCCGCGATAACCTGCCCGAGTTGCGTCGTATCATGTGTCGACAATAGCCAGAGATATTGTCTAAAGCATCAAAAATGGACAATATTAAGAGGATTTAGCATTTCCAATTAATGTAGGCCTGTAACATTCTTCTTATTTTTAGGTTACTTTTATTTTTAAATTACATTAAAGGGGTCATATGATGCGATTTCAAGTTTTCCTTTCTCTTTGGAGTGTTACAAGCTGATTGTGCATAGATATGGAGCCCTCTCCTCTTCGCTTTGGCACTTTCGCCGTACCATACTCACACTCACACCGTCCGTGGCTTTCTCCCTCGTGGCTGGCATTGTCGCCGGCTCTCACACCTGGTCTGACGAATTGAGCTCCACGTCCGGGGCGATCCTCCGCTCAGTTGCTCGGCTTTGCGCTGGCTCATCGATCGCTGCGGGAATTGGCTCTCCATCATCGGTGGGCTCGGGCTGATGCTCCGCACCATGGGGAGATGGTGGGCTGGGCACTGGGTCTGGAGTGGATCTGACGAGATCATCTACGGGGTAGGATGGCGATCCGTTTCTCACCAGAGTCCACTCCACGAAGGCAACAAAATCCTCTTGAGGACCATCCTCGGACGACGGCGCTCTGCTCGCGGTGTTCAGGCTCCTGTAGTATACGTCGTCCGGGTAGCTGCTGGTGCTAGCTAACAGCCGGAACAGTCTTGTATGGTCCTCGAGAGATTTGTCCCCCTGCTCCAGCAGGAGGAGGAGGAATTCCGGGCAGAAGAAGGGATACATAGAAGCAACACAACGGAAACAAAAAACACTGAGGGTAAAAAACGGAAAACAAACAGAGGGGAAACACACGGAGGTTACTGTCGGGTCGGTTCTTCTTTCACGATCTGTGTTGGGAGGAGCGCGGAATGAGGAACAAGGAGACGTGGAGTGCATAAACAGTCTTTAATTCTTGGAAACACAGGGGAATTACACAACATCCAACGAGTAGAACCGACAAAGGAAGTCTACACAGACTGGGGCTAATAAACACAGGGTAATCACAGGTGCATGGAATCATAATGAAATAACACAATTAACACGAGGAGAAACTGGGTCACGGGGAGCAAAACACACACAGACAGTCCAGAACCCTGACAAGACAAAACAAATGCACTGACATATTTTAAAGTGCCCCTATTTTGAAAAGTACCTTTCATGCAGTGTGTAACACAGCTCTAAGTGAATGAAAACATCCTGCAAAGTTTTAAATCTGAAAGTACACCGTGTATAAAGTTATTGTCTCTCAAAAGAAAGAGTCGACTCCGAATCATTGAAACGAGTCGTATTTAAAACGAATCCCAAGCCATTTCATGTCGACGTAATAATATATACATAACGTAATGACATATCATAATAAAATTAACGATTCGTCTAACTCTCGCATGCTCTTTAAAACATTTTCCTCCCTCCTTTGTCCTCCCCCTCCTTCATCAACTCTGACAGCTGACGACTTTGCCACGTTCTTCATTAATAAAATTAAAACCATCAGTGCACAATTTTCCACACCACAATCTGTCAAGCACATCTTACCAGCAAACATACACTCGTTCACATCCTTCTCTTCACTCTCTGAGGCATAAGTCTCCAAACTCATCCTTTCTAATCATCCTACTATTTGTCCACTTGATCCTATTCCATCTCATCTCCATCAAGCCATTTCTCCTGCCATGGAACCTGCACTCACTCACATCATTAACACATCCCTTCACACTGGTGTTTTTCCCTCAGCATTTAGACAGGCTCGTATAACCCCACGACTAGGAACCACACTCCAGTGGTTTGAGTCTTATCTCTCAGATACGTCCTTCAAGATATCTTGGAGAGGTAAGGTGTCCAAGTCACAACATCTAACTATTGGGATGCCTCAGGGCTCCTTTCTTGGACCACTTCTCTTCTCTGTCTACATGGCATCACTAGGTTCTGTCATCCAGGCCTTTTCTTTCAGAACCTGCTTCACAACTCCTTGTTCAAGCTCTTGTTCTGTCCAGGCTGGACTATTGCAATGCTCTCTTGGTAGGTCTTCCAGCCAGTTCTATCAAACCTTTACAATTAATCCAGAACGCGGCAGCAAGATTAATTTTTAACGAGCCAAAAAGAATGCATGTCACACCTCTGTTTATCAATTTGCACTGTCTACCAATAGCTGCTCACATAGAATTCAAGGCATTAATGTTTGCCTGCAAAACCACCACTGGCTCTGCACCCCTTTATCTAAATTCATTACTTCAGACTTATGTGCCCTCCAGAAACTTGCATTCTGCATGTGAACAGTGCATTGTAGTGCCATCCCAAAGAGGCACAAAATCACTTTCATGGACTTTTACCTTAACTGTTTCCTGCTGGTAGAATGACCTGCCCAACTCAAACCAAACAGTTGAGTCTAAAGCATCTTCCATTCTACACTTGACCCTCTAACACTAGAACTCTCTATTCTATTGCTATTCTATCTACTTGTTTTCTTTTTATTTATTAAAAAAAAAAAACTTGATTCTAATTCTATTCTTTATTAAAAAAAAAAAAAACTTGCCCCTTTTAGACTTTCACTCTGTTTATTTACTAACTACTTTTCTTTAAAAAAAAAAAAAAACTAACACTTGCCTCTCTAATCTTTTTGTATTCTATCTCTTTGTTTTCTTTTTATTTATTATACACTTAACAAAAGCAGAAATGGCCTCTAACACTAGCTTGCTCTGTTCTTTTTCTATTCTATCTGTTTTCTTTTTATTAATTATATGATTAACAAAAAAAAAACCTTGCTACGTGTACTGCATTAAGCTAACTGAGACTTGTAATTTGGCACTTGCAGATCATTGCTTTTGTTGATTTTGATTGCTTCCATTGTCCTCATTTGTAAGTCGCTTTGGATAAAAGCGTCTAAATGACTAAATGGATAAAAGCGTCTGCTAAATGTAATGTAAATGTGACATCAACATGAAACATTAGCATATTGACCGCCCACTTGTTGCACGCGCAGACCCAGGAAAACTTGGTCTGAATGAAAATGCAAATTCATTATTTGCCACTAGGTGCGGCTTTTGGAGCGGTAAAAATAGTGGTTTCCCAGGTAACGCTGTAGACAAAGCAGCACTGTGCTCACAAACACTGCTTTATCAGGCATTACAGACATGATGAAAGGAAATCGACCAACCACCGCAGATTAGTGTCACGGAAATGAGGGGTTTGGAAAAATTAATCGTTGAGGAGTCGTTGAGAAAGTAAGGTAAAAATAAATGCATATTATAAGACAATGAACGTGTTTTTTGGTCTTGCATGCATGTCAACATGTTGTTGGGGACTCTCAAACCAAAATATGAACCTTTCATAACCCATAATAGGGGCACTTTAAGATCAGTTAGTGCAAGTTTCTTTCAGTTGAAACAGCCCAGACTTACATGTTAGTCTGGGATTAGGGCTAAGCCTTCCCAGATAGCAAAATTACTCCGGAGCGGATCCGCCCCGGAGGTACCACAAGTTCCGGAAGGGATCCGCAAAACGGGTCCGTATCAGAGTCCACTTGCACAGCGCAACGGATCCGGAACAGATAAGGATTACGGATCCAGACCAGATCCATTCCAGACCCTACCCGTATCCGCTAATACCGGACCCGTTCATTTATGGCGCTTTTCCACTGCATGGTACGGCACGGTACGGCTCCGGACGGGTCACTTTTGGGGGGGTTCTTCATGTTGGACCAGGCAAGCGGAAATGGAGCCTGCACCATCAGGAACATCTTGCGGTGTTAAGAGAAATGC
>NW_015551134.1:0-1314 GCF_001515605.1 Sinocyclocheilus anshuiensis
AGATTTCGGTAGTGTTCCGAGAAAAAGATTTTCTTGATTTGACACACGAGAACCTGCCGGTATAGAGAAATTCTTCAGACACACACGGTCTATGGGGTATTTAGCAGTGGTTGATAGAAGTGCCTGCGCATGTCCCAACCGAACACCGGGTGAAACAGAAACTTTTTTCACAAAAAGAGATGCTGATATGATATTGAGTTTATAACCAATAGCGTCATCTCGCATTAGACAGAACTCGTCTTTAGCTCGGGTCATCCGTATTTTTATATCTATACCGTTCAACATTAATTTTTCTTGAAAGAAAATATCGCTATGAATGGGGGCTAGTAATTCTATGACATTACTAGCGTTGGTAAACGCAGCTCTCTTCATTAACCCCGTATTTTCTCCCGCAGGGTCGGTAGCATCCATGTGACCCGATCTACACCGTTCAACATAAATTTTTCTTGAAAGAAAATATCGCTATGAATGGGAGCTAGTAATTCTATGACGTTACTAGCGTTGGTAAATGCCGCTCTCTTCATTAACCCCGTATTTTCTCCTGCGGGGTCGGTAGCACCCATGTGACCCGGCGTATCTTTGTAGAACAATCCGGCTGAAAAGACACTTTCGAGGGTATCTTTTCCAAAATTAATCAGAGCTTCGATCAAACATCTGTAGGGATACGTACTGGAACTCTGTGTTATCAGACGATCGCCTAGAGAAACATCCACCTGTGAGAATATACATGCACCGGGGTAATTTATTAAACCAACAGGTGCACCATCTGCTATATTAGAGCCGCCGGGCGTGGTTATCTTGATTCGTGTGTATAACAGAGTATTAGAGCCGTCGGGCGTGGTTATCTTGATTCGTGTGTATAGCAGAGTATTATTCAAATCTGTGTAATCTTCACCCGTCCCTGGTATAAACAATTCTAGTGGCGATGAATCCGTTATTGCAGCTAGAGGTGGTATTTCAACGTATGTATTTTTTTCAATTGATGTCTGGGTCATAGGAACTGTAAATAAATCTAGCTCAGATTTAATACATTCCTCCGACATGTTGTGGAATAGAGCCATGTTTAGAAAATAGTGTTCAGTGGTCTTTTGACACGGACAGTTTTCTTTACACGTTTCGCGCGGACACGTCGTATGCGTTTTGCAACAGTACGCTTCTTACTAGTACGTTTAGTCTTCTTCACGTGGCCACTCCCCCTACGCATTCGCACCCCGGGTGGTTTAAATGACCCTCATGACATAACCATTAACCCGTTGCCGTTTTGTCTGCTATTATTATTATTATCGTTATACGATCTCGATAGGGCTGTGGTTA
>NW_015551135.1:0-6303 GCF_001515605.1 Sinocyclocheilus anshuiensis
AAAATCCCAAACTTTCATAAAGAGCTCAGTCTATGGAGTTAGCATTACGTTACCTCCTCTGAAAAAGGTTAAGATGCTAACGGACTTGTTCGAAGACACTAACCATTTCTATGAAGTAAATTCAACAGAAGCGGGTCAAATACAAGCAAGAGAAGTGTCAGAAACAGTTGCATATGATATTTGTGCGATTTAATGTACTTAACTTACCGAAAGCACTGAAAACAGCAGCGAGAGAGGAGCGTGCAGCTTGTCAGTGCTGTCAGTCGCCCCGTTTCCATGGCAACTCCCTCCGCTCCAGTGTTTGATTGCTACTCCAAAGTTCAGCGCGCGCTCATAAAACACGCATAATTTACATAAATAAACATATAAAGATTTCGTAAATAACTTATATCTAATTAAATTATTATTAAATCATCCATTTAAGTTTTTTTTTGTAGTTCTATGACCCATTCATATGTGAAAAATGCCACCCCTGCACGTGGTAGTCACACAAAACAGCACTTTTATAGTCATAAGTATAAAAGTATAACAAGTTTAAGTTTTATAGGTTAAGATTTGGTGTTTTTTTTTTTTTTTTTTCCAAAACCTCACCCCCCTTTTTACCCTATTCAAGTATAAAAGTATAACAAGTTTAAGTTTTATAGGTTAAGATTTGGTGTTTTTTTTTTTTTTTACAAACACTCAACCCCCTATTTAACCTATATCAGACGTTATGATTTCGATCAGACGCGTCGGCTGTGTCGGTTGATGAGTCAACGTGACTTCGATGTTGAATCGATGGTTTGTTTTCAGCGAAATAACGTTCTGATGTTCTGACCAAATAGTGAACGTTGATTCAACATCGAAATTTGATTGACGACCGATATTGACCTTTACAACCAAAAATGTATATATAGCTGTTAGTCTTTGTTCACTTTAAGGGGCGGGGATAGTCCGGCGCGGCGGGAGGACGGGCTAGAGAGAGTTCAGAGTTAGTTGGAAGAGTGAGAGCACAGAGCGGCGAGTGCTTTTCTTTCTTGTTTTCCTTCTGTTTCCTTCGGTGTACGGCGTGGGTTACGGCCATAACAGTAACCCTCCTTCAGTGCTTTAATAAAGTTACAGAGCGACTGAGAACGCCTGGTTCATTAGTAGCGAAACGCTACAATATTAATCAAATGGTGATTCCAACATTATATAAATGTAAATGAATATGGGGGGAGGGGAATCTATACAATTAATAGTGATATTTGATAAAATCTTTGATTTTTTTTTCAGGATTCGTGGACTTGACGCGAGATCTGAGCATTCACCTACGAGATGAATTACGGGGCGCGGGCGAAAGTGAAACGAGAGGAGCCGGAGGAGATTGTAAGAGAGAAAGGCGAGTGTTTGTGGACACACGGGCCGGCGGCGGATCCACACTGGGCTCAGAGATAAGCGGCCAGAATGAGAGACACTTTCATGCTACAAACTGCTGAAGCTGGCTTGGCGCCTCCCTTCCCTCCGCGCGCTGAGTTTGATAATGGCGCCGACATGACTGCGCAAGCGCGGGCCGGCATGACGCACTCTCGCGATGACGAGAAGGCACAGAATGTAAACAATAATGGCGGCTCTCAGGCCCGCAGGGAATTCACGAGAGACTGTGACATGCACGCTATAAAAACACCACGGTTCTCCGGTAAGACGGATTGGAATGCATTCAAAGCCCAATTTGAACTGTTAGCTGATGCTGCAGGCCTGTCTGAAAATCATAAAGCTCTGCAGTTAGCGCTGTCCCTCACTGAGGATGCGGCTGCCTGTCTCCTATTATTGAGTCCTGCTGAAAGGAATGATTATAATTAATTGGTAGGGGCTCTTCACAGATGATTTGGACAATGTAACCAGCCTGTCCTTTTAAGGACAGAATTTCATAACCGACGCAGACGACAAGGTGAGCCCCTCCGCGTTTTAGCTAATGACATTGAATGTTTATGTAAACGCGCCTATGCTGAAATGCCGCCATCAGTCCAGAACGAGCTCACTAGAGACAGATTTATCCAGGCGCTAACTCCAAGAGAACTCCGTGTGCAAACGCAGCTGGCTCACCCGACCACACTGAGTGAAGTGCTAGAACTGGCTATTGAAAGAGAGATATTGGGGGCAGAAATGGATGCTGATGTAATGATGCCAATAGTGAGAGCTGTGGAAATGACTGAATTGCGCACAAGGGCACCCGCATGGATGGATAATTCTACAAATGCTGTGACGCTGCGCTCGAGCCGCTCCACCTCAGAGCCCCGCCCACGCCGCCGACCTTTAGTTTGCTGGGGCTGTGGCCAGCCAGGCCATCTGATCAGACAGTGCCCCAGGTTCAGTCAAACGCAGGGAAACGCCCAGGGGCCCGTGTAGATGGGGGGACACGGGCCCGTGATAACATTTCCCATAAGTCACCCCTGGCTGAGTTTGAGGAGAACGGGGTTGAACCACGCCCTGCAGAGACTGTTATGATAGTGGGCTGGTCTTATGTGGGAAATTTCTGCCACATTCCCATTCTAGTGGAGGGAGTCGGTTGCACTGCCCTTGTTGACACCGGTTCAAATGCAACCCTGGTTCGGCCTAATCTAGTTCCATTGGGGACAGCTTTGGAGCCAACATCCGCTCGTCTGAAAACTGTGACTGGTGACTTTGCACCAATAAAAGGGAAAGGGCTCTTCCTGTTTGACATAGGAGGTCTGTCTGTGTCGTTCCATGCTTGGGTGACCGAAGTGCAGGACCCATGCATTTTGGGACTAGATTTTTTAAGGGCCGTTGGCTGTGTGTTGGACCTATGTAGAGACTCACTTACCCTCCCTGATGGACGTTCTGTGCAACTGACCCATCCTGCTCCAAACCTGACCCCAGTGTCCCTACCTGTGTATTCGGCAGACACATCTAAACATACCCTTGCTGTGGAAAAAACAGCCTGCGAGCCATTGTCTCACACCATAGAAGCCCTGCCCGTTAGTTCCAATTGCCACACACAACGCAGTCCTGATTGTGATATTACAACCCCCTTTTCCCTTGGTCCGTTAACACCCACTGGCTCTTGTTCAGAGGATGGAATGTGCAATGACGAGAGAGAAACTAGGATCGCAGCTTTGAGGGACATTTGGTCAAAAAACTGTGATGGCTTAAGTGAGCAACAAAAAGTGCGCTTGTGGGAACTCATGGAGGATTTCAAGGACATTTTTGCTCTTAATGAGAATGAAGTGGGCCTAACTCACTTAGTGCAGCATGTTATTGACACAGGAGATGCCCACCCTATAAGAGTAAGACCTCGTCGTCTCCCTCTGGCCCGACAGGAAGCTGCGGATAAGGAATTGGAGGAAATGATACAGTCAGGTATTGTTGAGCCATCAGAGAGTCCGTGGGCTTCAGCAGTGCTAATGGTGCCGCAAAAAAATTGTTCCAGATGGCGATTCTGCATAGATTATAGGCAGCTCAACAAAGTTACAGAAAAAGATTCATATCCCCTACCTAGAGTAGATGAGTCACTTGACTTGGTGGCTGGTTCATCCTGGTTCTCCACCCTTGACTTGAGGAGCGGATACTGGCAAGTGCCATTGTCTCCTGAGTCTGCTCCCAAAACCGCATTCCGTACAAATAAAGGCCTCTGGCAGTTCAAGGTCCTTCCGTTTGGGCTCTGCAATGCTCCCGCCACATTCGAACGGCTCATGGACAAGGTACTGGAAGGAGTCCCTCGCCGTGAGTGTCTTGTATATTTGGATGATCTTCTAGTCCACGGTGAGTCTTTCGATGAAGCATTTGAATCCCTCCGTCGGGTGCTGGGAAGAGTAGCGGCAGCAGGTCTGAAGCTGCATCCAGATAAGTGCCACCTTATGAGGCGGGAGGTTGAATTCCTTGGTCACAAATTGGGAAGGGAGAGCATAGGCACCCTGGAGGAGAAAATGAACACCATCAGAGACTGGCCAACCCCTACAGACCTGAGACAATTGAAAAGTTTTCTGGGACTAGCCTCTTACTATAGGAGATTTGTAAAGGGATTCTCGTGCATAGGGGCACCACTCTTCCGCCTCCAGCAGAAAGACCATGCCTTTGTCTGGACTGATGAGTGCCAGAAGGCATTTGATACACTTCGGCAGGCGTTGATTGAGGCTCCGATCCTTGTTCCACCTGACGCCGCACTGCCTTTTATTTTAGACACGGATGCAAGCAATGTTGGCATGGGGGCGGTGTTATCGCAGGAAGGGCCTGACGGAGAAAGGGTGGTGGCATACTTTAGCAGGGTCTTTAACAAGAGTGAGAGGCGCTATTGTGTCACCAGACGTGAGCTCCTTGCAGTGGTAATGGCAGTGAGGCACTTCAAATACTACCTGTGTGGCACACTATTCACGATAAGGACAGACCATGCGGCGCTCCAATGGTTGATGTCCTTTAAGGAGCCTGAAGGTCAAGTGGCTGGAAGAACTACAGTCCTACAACTTTACAGTATTGCACAGAGCTGGATCTAGCCACACCAATGCCGATGCCTTGTCGCGTCGTCCTTGTGCTGCTGAGGGCTGCCGTCATTGTGAAAATAAGGAGACTCGGGAGAAAGAGCTGGGTCAAGAGAATGAGGCAGCACAACTTGCATGTGGGGCACTGAGGGTGGTTGACGCACCAGAGTGGCAGTTGCAGCAGGAACAGGATGACGATCTGAGGCCTGTGCTGCGTTGGTTAGGAGCGAAACAGAGACCTGAGTGGGGAGATATTGCAGGGTGCTCGTTGGCCACAAAAGGACTGTGGTCCAAATTCAACACACTGCGGCTCAGCGAAGGAGTGCTCCAGCGGGCATGGAAAGAGCCTGCCACGGGGGAAGACAGATGGCAAGTGGTAGTGCCCAAGGTACTGAGGGAAGCAGTGCTTACAGCTTGCCATGGAAGTACGGGGACTTGACATTTCGGGGTGTCCAAAACACTCCGCCGTCTTCGCCAAGGGTTCTACTGGGGTCAGCACAGAAGGGATGTAGAGGATTTTTGCCGCAGATGTGATGCCTGTGCAGCCTATAAAGGCCCTCTTGACCGGTCCCATGCTGAACTCCAGCAGCAAGCTGTAGGGGCACCAATGGAAAGAGTAGCTGTGGACATCATGGGCCCCTTCCCCATCACAGAGAGAGGTAACCATTTTGTACTCACTGCTATGGACTATTTTACAAAGTGGCCCGAGGCCTATGCGATACCAAACCAGGAAGCAGAGACAGTGTCGGAAGCACTGGTAGAAGGGATGTTCAGCAGGTTCAGTATGGCAGAGGTCATTCATAGCGATCAGGGGAGGAATTTTGAATCCAAGCTGTTTGCGGCCCTGTGTGAACGGCTTGGCATGCAGAAAACACGCACAACACCATTGCATCCACAAAGCAATCCACTCCAGTTGTTCAGGAGCCCATTTCCCCAAACACCCCACAACCAGCCACTTCTCCTGGACTTTCCCCTGTGTCCCATGTCCCTACCCCCCATTTCCTGACGGGCCCAGATCCCCAGACTGTTGTGCGGCCAAAGAGGCAGAGGCGCCCGCCTGGGCACCTTAAAGACTTTGTTTGCCCCCTCATGGACGAGGATTCTTCTTTATAAGGGGGTGGGGGGGGCAGTGTGATGTTGCTGTAAATGTTGAAGGACATTTGTTAATGTCATGATGTTAAGCAATGTTCATTTTAGCAATAACTGGTTATAGCTGTTAGTCTTTGTTCACTTTAAGGGGCGGGGATAGTCCAGCGCGGCGGGAGGACGGGCTAGAGAGAGAGTTGAGAGTTAGTTGGGAGAGTGAGAGCACAGAGCAGCGAGTGCTTTTCTTCCTTGTTTTCCTTCTGTTTCCTTCGGTGTACGGCGTGGGTTACGGCCATAACAGTAACCCTCCTTCATCCAGCGGGCATGGAAAGAGCCTGCCACGGGGGAAGACAGATGGCAAGTGGTAGTGCCCAAGGTACTGAGGGAAGCAGTGCTTACAGCTTGCCATGGAAGTACGGGGACTTGACATTTCGGGGTGTCCAAAACACTCCGCCGTCTTCGCCAAGGGTTCTACTGGGGTCAGCACAGAAGGGATGTAGAGGATTTTTGCCGCAGATGTGATGCCTGTGCAGCCTATAAAGGCCCTCTTGACCGGTCCCATGCTGAACTCCAGCAGCAAGCTGTAGGGGCACCAATGGAAAGAGTAGCTGTGGACATCATGGGCCCCTTCCCCATCACAGATAGAGGTAACCGTTTTGTACTCACTGCTATGGACTATTTTACAAAGTGGCCCGAGGCCTATGCGATACCGAACCAGGAAGCAGAGACGGTGTCGGAAGCACTGGTAGAAGGGATGTTCAGC
>NW_015551135.1:6361-8381 GCF_001515605.1 Sinocyclocheilus anshuiensis
TCAGTATGGCAGAGGTCATTCATAGCGATCAGGGGAGGAATTTTGAATCCAAGCTGTTTGCGGCCCTGTGTGAACGGCTTGGCATGCAGAAAACACGCACAACACCATTGCATCCACAAAGCAATCCACTCCAGTTGTTCAGGAGCCCATTTCCCCAAACACCCCACAACCAGCCACTTCTCCTGGACTTTCCCCTGTGTCCCATGTCCCTACCCCCCATTTCCTGACGGGCCCAGATCCCCAGACTGTTGTGCGGCCAAAGAGGCAGAGGCGCCCGCCTGGGCACCTTAAAGACTTTGTTTGCCCCCTCATGGACGAGGATTCTTCTTTATAAGGGGGTGGGGGGGGCAGTGTGATGTTGCTGTAAATGTTGAAGGACATTTGTTAATGTCATGATGTTAAGCAATGTTCATTTTAGCAATAACTGGTTATAGCTGTTAGTCTTTGTTAACTTTAATTGTTCACTTTAAGGGGCGGGGATAGTCCAGCGCGGCGGGAGGACGGGCTAGAGAGAGAGTTGAGAGTTAGTTGGGAGAGTGAGAGCACAGAGCAGCGAGTGCTTTTCTTCCTTGTTTTCCTTCTGTTTCCTTCGGTGTACGGCGTGGGTTACGGCCATAACAGTAACCCTCCTTCAGTGCTTGAATAAAGTTACAGAGCGACTGAGAACGCCTGGTTCATTAGTAGCGTAACGCTACAGTACTTTCTGTTAGACTTGAGGGTTTTCATTCCCACCTTTTTGTTTTTCAGATATGTAACTGTCAGAGTCACCTCAACCATTCAACTAAACAGACTGTCAATAAATTCTCTACAAGTAAATGATTACTTAAAGTCTATAAATTTTAACTTTCAAATTGTAACTGGTTTCCTACAATCGTGTGTTTCGCTTTTGTTTATCAGAACATGTAAATGAGTCCAGCTCTGTTCAGTCTGATACTTGCAGCTCGTTTCTCTGAAAGTATCAGACATATTGAATTTATGATCCATATTGTTATATTTTATTATTATTACTTGGGTTTGTGCAAAAGCATGCCTTTAAATCAAATTTAAATTCCAAGTCAATTTTTTACTTTTAACAAGGGCTCACATTCTGTCCATTTTTGCTACTTTTTGGACTTTATAAACTTGGATACACTGTAACTCTAAACTTTGTATTTCAGATGCTGTCACATCCCACAACCTCATCATCTGGAGAGAAACGCCACTCAATTACACCAAAATGATGGACTTAAAGGCATCAGTGATTTTGAAAATACAGTAGGCTATTTCACTGGAACTTGGTCTTCGTTACATCCATCATATGTATATGTGTTCGTTCTGGTTCTCAAATCTGACTGGTTGAGAACCATGACATATTGTACTGGTATCGCTACAGGAACGCCCTTTCACAATTTTGTATCACTCCGCTTGTTCTAGCCGGGTCTATGTTTTAATTATTCACTGAGCTAATCGTAGAGTACGTTAGTTAAAGGGGTCATATGATGCGATTTCAAGTTTTCCTTTCTCTTTGGAGTGTTACAAGCTGATTGTGCATAGATAAGATCCCTGAAGTTGCAAAGACTAAAGTCTCAAAACCAAAGAGATATACTTTATCAAAGTTAAGACTCTGCCACGCCCCCCTAAAACGGCTCGTTCTAACACGCCCCCACATATCTACCTCACTATGTGGAAATATTTGCATAATGCGGCCCAAATGTGCACGCAAAGAAAGAAGGCGTGGTTTCAGTAACCGCAGTTAGTGTTGATGCAGCCATGTCAGGGAGACGCTGTGTGTTTCTAGGCGAAAGCAAAAGCACTTTATTTGGCCTTCCGAAAGTAGATGCATTTAGGAATCTTTAAGATTACTTACAACAGAACAGCAATGCATTTTATGGACGACCGTTTCGTGAACCTAGGAGAGGAGGTAATTCTGACTTTGCTATGACAATCTGGCGCTTCTGAATCAGCTACTGTTTTGTTATTAGTTTAAGTATTTGCTATTGACTGTTCAAATGCAGAGTTTTGCGCATCGTGTGTGTGTGTG
>NW_015551135.1:9129-10077 GCF_001515605.1 Sinocyclocheilus anshuiensis
GAGCGATACCGGCTCTATATCAGCGGCTGTGATTGCCTCCGGCACTCGGCCTGCGGCCTCGTGCCTCTGGCCTAATCACAGCCATGCTGATATAGAGCCGGTATCGCTCTCGTACTCGAGTGATATTGCTCATATAATAATACTATGATATAGCCTAACTATACTAATATACTATTAATAGTGAAAATAAACTATTAAAAAAAGTTATGTATAGCATTAAGGTCTATAGCACTTTCAAAGCATGGTTCTTTATGGAACCTTATAAAAAGGTATTGTCCCAAAGGGTACTGTTTTCAAAAGTAAACTAAACAACTGCTGGTCAGTCTGAGAAACTGTATTAGTCTCCTGTCCTGAGGGAATCTTCCCAATTAAAATTTATGCCTGCTGTTATAGTCCCAATTGGTCTAGGTGAGGATCGCAACAGAAATATATGGTTGGTGGTAAGTGAATGTGCAACAGCAGAGAAAACCCCATCTCCAGGCCCAGAATGGCTACAATCCAAACAACCATGTAAATTTCCGCAAAAGATGGTAGTTATTTACATAAATCAACAAAAGATTAACGAAAGCTTCAGAAGGAGGCAAGGCCAAAATAACAAATATAACTAAAATAATAAAATATAACAAAACGAACTCCTTTATAACCAACTAACTACTTAGGGTGACCATACATGCCATTTTTACGGGATAAGTCCTAGCCAGGATTTCTATATTTGGCTTTGTTTTCCTGTTTTCATACTTGCTGAAGGTAAGGATCGAAAAGTAGCTTGACCAATAATGTGCAGGCATTGTACATAATCGACCAATCGTGCGTGTGAGAAGGTGGGATACATAGAGCAGTGTTTCCCAACCTTTCTTTAGTCGCGGCACCCTTTGGAAATTTTAACAAATTTGTGGCACCCTACAAAATTAATTTTGTCACAATATTTGAATTTCTAACTTCGATATG
>NW_015551135.1:10128-16654 GCF_001515605.1 Sinocyclocheilus anshuiensis
GGTTAGCAGATCAATGAATGAGAGGGCAGTGTTACCAGAGTTGCCCATTTACCACACCTTGTTACAGCACAGTAGGGCTATTGCAAACAGAAACAATACTGTACTACATAGATGTTTCCTGTCGGCTCGATTTTTGAGTGGACTTACTTTGCTGTTCCGATGAGCATGAACGGTATATGAGTGGAGCACTCAGGGCCGTGAGCGACTGAGCGGAGCACACACACACATAGAGTGGGATAATACGCAGCGCGTCACACCACCTGAAAGTGAAACCTGAGCGGTGAACTAATTTTCGGCAGCCGGAATTTCAGTGCATCTCTAATTATTGGCGACATCAGAAATGGATATTATATAATAGATGCTTATTTGAACATTTTAGCAATTTAAACATATTAAAAAAAGGATTTTTTCCACGGCACCCCTGCTCTGGACAGACGGCACCCCGGTTGGGAAACACTGCTATAGTGAACGGTCAAGGCGATGCAAATATATGTTCAGGTTAGATGTGTTCAGTGTTGCCAGATTGGGCAGGTTCCCGCCCAATTGGGCTTCTTTTGGTAATGTCAGACCGGAAAAAAATGTGTTGGCGATTTGATAAAATTTGGGCTGCGTTTTTGATACAACTGACGGGTGTTTCAGTTTCCGCGCTTGTAACGTGGGAAATTCCCGATAATTTTTTTCAGCATGAAAGTCACTTGTGACAGATGACGGAATGTATCATTTGCACATGCTTTTGAGTCTTACAATTTTAAACTGAGACCGCCTTCTGTGAGCTCACACCCAAAGCACGCGCACATAGAAATGCATCTGTGAGCGCGCGACTACAGAATTAAGTTGTTGTGCCTTACTGCGCGTAAACGGCCAAATACATGCAAAATTATGTCAAAATGCCCATCTTGAGTATTCACGTAAACGGTCGATTTATTGTCAGGATCCTGCCCTCACGGTCTTGTCAGTGTTGTCCTTGTTTCATGTTTCTTTGTTTGTGTTGTCTGAGCACATGGCTCTTTCTTTGTTGTTTGCCATGTGCTTCTCTCGTCCTGCCTCCTCATTTCCCGTTACCACGCCCCCTTGTTTAGTCCTTGTTTGTCTAAGTGTTGTCACCTGTTCCTCTCGTTCTCCCCTTGTTTAGTCCTTGTTTGTCTGAGTGTTGTCACCTGTTCCTCATGTTCTCTGCTCCTTTATATTGTTCTCCCTTTCCCTCTTGTTTTGCCAGTTTATTATTCTTACATTTCTGTGTTGCTAGTTTGTCTGACTATTCTTAGTGATACTGAGGATTCCCTGCCATATTGTTTGTAGTGTATTGTTAGTCTATTGTCAGTCTATAGTCTAGTCTTGTCCTGTCCTTCAGGCTGAGTCCCTGGTCTGCTCCCTTTATCTGCCATGCAGCTACATCTGTGCAGTGCCTGTGAGACTACGAGTGTGGTGTGGCTGAGCCTTGTGTTCCTGTCAGGCCACCGCTGCTACCTCTGGTCGTTTTCTCAGCCTGCCTGTCTTCAAGTCCTTCCCTGCCTCGTTTGGACTGTTCTCTCCCCTCCTCACCTTCCCTTGTCTTGTCAGCGATTTTGTCTAATAAATCTGTTAACACTCACTCTGCATTTGAGTCCTCCCTCCAGATCCCTGACAGAACGAACTGGCCTACATTGGACTCAGCAGTATGAGTATCAAGATCCTGCCACCTGCTAGTTCCCGGGAGAGACTGGCTCACCATCAAGGTCTGGCTAACCTTCGCCAACAGGGCTGGGATATAGGTGCATTTACCCAGTTTTTCTGGACTATGTCAAGGGGGCTTGATTATGATGATACCACCCTCAAGGACATTTTCAATGCCTGCTTGGACGATCCTGTGCCTAAGTGGGAGATGGATAGTCTCAAGATTTTGAACTTCTGGGACTTCTCCAGGTATCTTGGTCATTGCATCCAGTGGGGAATGCCTCCACCACCTAAGCCAGCATGCAGCGACCACTCTGCCCCACTTCCCTTGTCAAGTCAAGACGGAGATCCTCTTCTGACTCCTACTCAGAAGCGAAGGGCAAGGAGGAGGGCTTTTCAGTTTGCTGCATCAATTTATGACTCTGACACCTTCCCAGTCATCCCTGAGTCTACTGAGATCGCTCATGTTTCCCCTGAGCCAGTCAAGTCAACTGATGCCATCTCCCAGACATACAAGTCAGTCCTAGTTATTTCTGAGTCTGTTGAATCAACCTCAGTTTTCCCAGAATCAACTGAGTGAACTCCTGTTATTCTAGAATCAGTCAAGTCAAATGTTGTCTCTGTCTATAAGGTCTGTTCCCGACTTGTCACAATCTGCCGGGCCAATTCCTGTCTCTGCTGAGATGACCGAGATCACTGTCTCTCTGCCTGTGTTGGCCAAGTTAACTGCAGATACTACAGAGGCGGTCAACCATGCAGCCTCAACCCGTCGGAACCGGAGGAAAACCGCCCGTGCTGTGCAGTCTAATGCCCTTCCTGTTATGCCTACTGAAGCCATGCTTCTGAATCCTGTCTTGTCCACAGAATGTGTTCCTGCCTGTCATGGCCACGGAGGCTGAGGCAGAGGCGTTCATTTTGCCTGTTCCAGCCACGCAGGCCATTTCCAAGCTGCTTGCTTCCCCAGTTGCCTCTACAGATGCTGTTCCTGCAAGTCATGTGAAGTCAACAGATGTTCCTTTTAGTCAAGTCATGTCCACAGAGGCCATCCCTGAACAGCCCACTCTCACTGTGTTGGCCACGAAGGCCATTCCAGCGGTTCTCATTCAGCCTGTTATGGTCAAGGAGGCCATCTCTGAGCTTCCTGTTGTGCCCGCAGAGGCTGTTCCCGAGCGGCTTGCTCTCAGAGTTTTGGCCATGGAGGCCATTCCAGAGGCTCTCGTTCAGCCCATTATGGCCACGGAGGCCATCTCCGAGCACCCCGCTCTCCCAGTCACAGCCATGGAGGCCGTTCCCAAGCAGCCCGTTGTCACAGCCACTGCCTTCTCTGAATCTCTTGCCAGCCTAATCAAGTCCACAAGAGAGATTCTCGCCACCCTTACTATGGCCACAAAGTATGAAATTCCTGAAGGTGAGCCCCCAGCAGTCGCAGAGCCCACTCCAGAGAGAGCAGTCCCAGTGTCGGCTGCAGCCCCTGAGGAAATTAAGTCTGATCCTGTTATCCACAAGGATATTCCAAGACCTGTCTCCGAACCTGATTCAAAGATGTACAGCTTCCCTGCCAATTCTATCACAGCCCCTGTATCTGCCACTGTAACTAAGCCTAGTTGGAGGTCCAAACAACTTGGGCCTGTCCCTGTATCTAGAGGTACCTCCAGCCAAGCCCCCATCCCTCCCTTCCCACCCTCTGTGTTTCCTAGTTATGGTTCCCCAAGGCCGGCACCTCCTTGGTCAGCTTTTCATGTTTCTTTGTTTGTGTTGTGTCTGAGCACATGGCTCTGTCTTTATTGTTGTCTGCCATGTGCTTCTCTCGTCCTGCCTCTTCGTTTCCCGTTACCACGCCCCCTTGTTGAGTTCTTGTTTGTCTGAGTGTTCTCACCTGTTCCTCATGTTCTCCGCTCCTTTTATATTATTCCCTCTTGTTTTGCCAGTTTGTTATTCTTAAGTTTCTGTGTTGCTAGTTCGTCTGACTGTTCTTGGTGATGCGGAGTATTCCCTGCCATATTGTTTGTAGTGTATTGTTAGTCTCTTGTCAGTCTATAGTCTAGTCTTGCCTTGTCCTGCAGGCTGAGCCCCTGGTCTGCTCCCTTTATCTGCCACGCAGCTAGACCTGTGCAGTGCCTGTGAGACCACAAGTGTGGTGTGGCTGAGCCTCGTCTTCCTGTCAGGCAACTCTGTGGTCGTTCTCTCAGCCTGCCTGTCTTCAAGTCCTTCCCTGCCTATCGTTTGGACTGTTCTCTCACCTTCCCTTGTCTTGTCAGCAAGTTTGTCTAATAAATCTGTTAACACTCCCTCTGCATTTGAGTCCTCCCTCCAGATCCCTGATATTAATACTAAACATTGTCGGTTATAGGCCATTAAGTGAATGTAAACAGTTGAGAAACAAAACTTAATGGTAACAGATCCATGTATGAAGTCTTAAAGAGACCGCAACCTAAATAAACCTGCTGCTGTGTGTCACTAATGTTTATTCATACATTAAAGACTAACCAGTGTTATTTTTAAGTTAAATTGATTATTCAGTTTCTGTGGCATTTCTGTACCTGAATATTACTGTTATACCTACCTGTAAAAACTTAAAGCACAGTTAATTTTATTTGTATCTTGTTATTGAATTTGTTTGTGCCATTGCTTGTCATTTATCTATTCTTATTTTATTACTGACCGTTTGAAAATTAATTCAATTCAGAGTTTGAAATCAAAGTTCGTTTTAAGTATCTTCCTCGCAATGTAAATATGAATCAACATAAATTGAAAAACACAAATACACTGGGTGACAAAACATATAGGTTGGATGATTGTAGTTTAAAAATAGGTCTAAAAAATCCCCTACCTCCCCCCTCAAATTAAAAAAAGCCCGCCGCCGCGGGTCTTTTTCATAAAAGCATGAAACATGAAACCATTTTACTTTCCGCCATAACCAAATTATGTATTTTGTCATATCTCCTGAACCAAACATGATAACACAGAAAAGGTGACGTCTACCCCTATGTTTTGATGGTCAAGGATTACAATGAGTATCTCAGTATCTGAGCATCACAGTATCACAGCATTTACAAAAGTCCATATTATGGCTATTCATTTGTTTCTGTCTTTGATAATTAACTAATATTTTATTCAAAAGTACAATAAAAGGTTGTTTTAATTAATTAGTTACATTTATATAGCGTTTTTCTGGGTACTCAAAGCGCTTTACATGGAGGGGGAATCTCCTCAACCACCACCAGGATGATGCGACAACAGCCGTATTGTGCCAGAACGCCCACCACCTGTTCAGGTGAAGAGTTAATGGTGAAATCAGCAATATGAAAAGGAAATAACAGTATCTGAGCATCACAAGTCCATATTATGGCTATTATTTTTTTCTTTCTTTGATAACTAATATTTTATTCAATAATACATTAAAAGGTTGTTTTCAAGAATACTATCATATATTTCAGAGATATATAAAAAAAAAAATCTCAGGTAAGTGTATTTTTCCTTACCTTTCAGGCAGAGTCGGGTAGGCGGTAGTGTGTTTCCAATACATTCTTGTTCTCTCTCAACAATGCTCTAACATCACACACAGACAGCAACGCAATCACGTGAACAGTTAATGGTTAATTCAGTGACTTTATGAGAAGGATTACAATGAAATCTCAGAAGATGCAGAATGAAATTTCAAACATATTTCATGTAAACTTAATTTACAATCACTCTCTGGGGCCAGGGTCGTCTATTATGTTGTCCACAAGGGGGAAGCCAGAGTCCTGCATGCGGGCGGGTACACGCAGGTGAACCGCTAATATTTGATGTAACGGGGTGGAATAATATTTATGTGTAGGGTGTGGTGCGGGCCGGACGTTGACAAGCACGGGCAGGTTGCGGGTCCAATAACCAAGACTATTTCGACACTGTCCAGTACACGCTGAGCAATGTAGGCAATCACGCTGCCACTGATTGACAGCTGTAGTGATTATATTAAAGGTAGCGCTCTTTGCTTGCTTTCTGTATTTAATCTATTCACAATTTGAATAAAAGTTTTAATAAATGAGTTTTGTCTACCTCATGTAGGGGATTTAATGCAGGTGCGGTTCGGGTTCCAAGTTTTTATGTCAAATGTGTCGGGTATGGGATTAAATGAGTGTTGCTGTCAGATAACGTGTCAGGTGTTCTGTTAATTACGGCGATTGTGGGAAGATCATTTCACCAGCCAGGAAAGGTGAACGAAAAAGCCTTTCTGTGATGTTACCACGAGGCATCGATTACTTACAGATCTCAGGCTTCTGGAAGGAATGTTGATTGAGGAGGAGTAAGTAAGAGTGAGGAGGAAGTAGGAGGGTGCTGAGCCTGTCGCTGTTCTGTATGCAAACATCAATGTTTTGAACTTGACGTGAGCTGCAACAGGTAGCCAGTGCAAGGAGATAAAGAGAGGCGTGACATGGGCTCTTTTGGGCTCATGGAAGACCAGTCGTGTCACTGCATTCTGAATCATTTGTCGAGGTTTGATTGCCAATGATGGAAGTTCAGCCAGAAGAGCACTGCAATAGTCCAGCCTAGAAATGACAAGGGCCTGGGCAAGAAGTTGTGCAGCATGCTCTGAAGGTGAGAAAGGGCCTGATCCTCCTGATGTTGTGCAATGCAAACCTGCATGATCGGGATGTCTTTACAATATGGTCCTTGAAGGTCAGCTGGTCACCAAAGAATAATTTTTGATGAACCTAGCAGGATGATGAAATCATGCTGTAGAGTCGGAGTGGCAGGGAAACAAGAAGCTCAGTCTTTACCAGGTTGAGCTGCAGGTGATGTTCCTTCATCCATGCCGAGATGTCCGTCAGGCAGCCTGAGATCCATACAGCTACTATTGGATTGTCTGGTTGAAATGAATGATAGAGCT
>NW_015551135.1:17554-20643 GCF_001515605.1 Sinocyclocheilus anshuiensis
TCGGGTACACGCAGGTGAATCGCTAATAATTGATTTAACAGGTGGAATAATATTTATGTGTAGGATGTGGTGCGGGTGTGGGCCAGACGGTGGCAAGCACATGCGGATTGTGGGTCCAATAACCAAGACTATTTCCAGTCGGTCCGAATGTAGCCAATCACGCTGCCACTGACTGACAGCTGTAGTGATTATATTAAAGCGAGCGCTCTTTGCTTGCTTTCTGTATTTAATCTATTCACAATTTGAATAAAAGTTTTAATAAATGAGTTTTGTCTACCTCATGTAGGGGATTTAATGCAGGTGCGGTTCGGGTTCCAAGTTTTTATGTCAAATGTGTCGGGTATGGGATTAAATGAGTGTTGCTGTCAGATAACGTGTCAGGTGTTCTGTTAATTACGGCGATTGTGGGAAGATCATTTCACCAGCCAGGAAAGGTGAACGAAAAAGCCTTTCTGTGATGTTACCACGAGGCATCGATTACTTACAGATCTCAGGCTTCTGGAAGGAATGTTGATTGAGGAGGAGTAAGTAAGAGTGAGGAGGAAGTAGGAGGGTGCTGAGCCTGTCGCTGTTCTGTATGCAAACATCAATGTTTTGAACTTGACGTGAGCTGCAACAGGTAGCCAGTGCAAGGAGATAAAGAGAGGCGTGACATGGGCTCTTTTGGGCTCATGGAAGACCAGTCGTGTCACTGCATTCTGAATCATTTGTCGAGGTTTGATTGCCAATGATGGAAGTTCAGCCAGAAGAGCACTGCAATAGTCCAGCCTAGAAATGACAAGGGCCTGGGCAAGAAGTTGTGCAGCATGCTCTGAAGGTGAGAAAGGGCCTGATCCTCCTGATGTTGTGCAATGCAAACCTGCATGATCGGGATGTCTTTACAATATGGTCCTTGAAGGTCAGCTGGTCACCAAAGAATAATTTTTGATGAACCTAGCAGGATGATGAAATCATGCTGTAGAGTCGGAGTGGCAGGGAAACAAGAAGCTCAGTCTTTACCAGGTTGAGCTGCAGGTGATGTTCCTTCATCCATGCCGAGATGTCCGTCAGGCAGCCTGAGATCCATACAGCTACTATTGGATTGTCTGGTTGAAATGAATGATAGAGCTATGTGTTATCAGCATAGCAATGGTAGGAGAAACCATGTGCTTGTATAATGGGTCACAGTGATGCATTGTATATGGTGAAGAGGAGGGGTCCAAGAACTGATCCCTGCGGAAACCCTGTGACCAGTTGATGTTCTTTGGATACCTCTCCTCCCCAGGAACTCTGAAAGACCTACCGGTGAGATAAGATTCTAACCAGTGAAGTGCAGATCCTGTGATTGCAGACAGGATAATGTGATGATTCACAGTGTCAGAAGTGGCAGATAGATCCAGCAGAATAAGAACTGATGATTTGGAATCAGCTTTCACAATCTGCAGGGCTATACTTACCGACAGTAAAGCAGTCTCATTTGAATGGTCGCTGCTGAAACTTGATTGGTTAACATTCAGTTGGTAATTCTGTGAAATAAATAATGTAACTGTGTCTATAAAGGTGTGAACCAAATGGTCCATTCTATTAGAATAACAAAGCAACAGCATTCCCCAGGAATGTCTTGTAGATTGCAGGATCTCCAGCGGAAAGGTCCTAATAATATCTGTTGTTTCTAGCCCCTTTGTCTTCAGGTATAAAATTCTATCCCACAGACAGAACTTTGGGAGAAGCTAGGATATATAGAAGGGTTAAGATTGTTTGAAGGAAGACATGCTAACATCGCTATTGAAGAACTGCTACACTATCATTTTCAATAAATTCTTCTAGTACATTGGTGAGCCACCCAAAAGACTGCTCAGCAAAAATACCCACAGACAGAACTTTGGGAGAAGCTAGGATATATAGAAGGGTTAAGATTGTTTGAAGGAAGACATGCTAACATCGCTATTGAAGAACTGCTACACTACCATCTTCAATAAATTCTTCTCCCCACAAAAATTTTGGTCAAGCCTTCTTAATTTTTTGCATCAGAGAAATCTAGTACATTGGTGAGCCACCCAAAAGACTGCTCAGCAAAAATAGAGATGATACTACATGGATACTAAAGATGATGATACATGGGGCAACTTTTTAGGTTAGAAGGGGTAGTATGCACTGGCCTGTCTAGACAGATATTGTCTTGACAAGAAGTTAAAGTGACTGGTAGAGGAATTGGTGGCACACAGTTAGTAATATGTAGGTTAAATGTAATAAAGTTAATGTAATGTTCATGTAATAAAGTTTTACCAAATGTTGTCTGTGTGATACAATAGAAATAGGGAAGTTGTTAAAACAGCAGGGCTCGCGGAGTCTTCTGGACGAATCCAGGTCTCAGTCAAGCCCAAGATACTAAGAGTAGACTGAGAAGCAGTGGCCAGAATGAAGTTTGTTAGAAGAAGAGAGAACAAGAATGTATTGGAAACATACTACCACCTACCTGACTCTGCCTGAGAGGTAAGGAAACACACTTGAGATGATATTTTTTTTTATATCTCTGAAATGTATGACTGTATTCTTGAAAACAATCTTTTATTGTACTATTGAATAAAATATTAGTTAAGCTAGTTTGTGTTGGGTGTTCTGGTGCAATATGGCTGCTGTCGCATCATCCAGGTGGATGCTGCACATTGGTGGTGGTTGAGGAGATTCCCCCTTCCATGTAAAGCGCTTTTGAGTACCCAGAAATTAATAATTACTTAAAACAATCTTTTATTGTACTATTGAATAAAAAATGTATAGCCATAATATGGACTTTTGTAAATGCTGTGATACTGCGATGCTCAGATACGGTTATATCCTTGTCACATTGCTGATTTCACCATTAACTCTTCACCTGAACAGTTTTTTATATATGGTTGTAATCCTTAAACATCAAAACATTGGGGTAGACATCACCTTTTCTGTGTTACCTTGTTTGGTTCAGGAGATATGACACAAAATACATAATTTGGTAATTAATTTGGCAACCACAAGGTGTTTTTGCAATGGCTCCATTTATGAAAATGTTCAGGGCCCTAACCTGTACAATTGTACCAAGTTTCATGCTTTTATGAAAAAGTGAACATTATTTT
>NW_015551135.1:20666-32609 GCF_001515605.1 Sinocyclocheilus anshuiensis
TATATATATATATATATATATATATATATTTTTTTTTTTTACTACACATTTTGGGCTGTTTTTTTTAGTAGGCGGGTTTTACGCTGTAGTTGGGCTAGAGATCTTCAATCCAATCTGGCAACACTGGATGTGTTCATTTGACTTGAAGGAGCGCCAAAGCCACTAGAAGGCAAGCCTGCAACCTTTAGTCAAAAAAGCGTAATGGATAATGCTAACGCTTCCACTTTGGCAGTATGTGGGAAAGGAGACCAGAGGCCTTTTTTTTTTTTTTTGATTGGAGGTTGTGGGGGGCAAAGCCACTAGAAGGCAAGCCTGCAACCTTTAGTCAAAAAAGCGTAATGGATAATGCTAACGCTTCCACTTTGGCAGTATGTGGGAAAGGAGACCAGAGGCCTTTTTTTTTTTTAAAGGATATGATGGTTGATGGTTTTTTATCAATGGAGGAGAGGCTTCACTACACTGAATAAATAGATTTTTAGAGGAAATAGCTTATCATTTAATGAATCAACAGCCTATCGGCTAATCTTCAACATGTTTTACACTAAACAATACTTTTGGATTGAACTATTTTTAGTTTACACCAAAAAAAAAAAAGAAGCCATTTTATAAGAGAAGTCACTGACTTTTTGCGACAGGTGGGATTCAGCTTGCGGCACTTCCCATTCATTCCTATGGTGTCCGTAAACGGCGGTAGAGTTTTGCACAACTCTGACTGAAATTCGATGACGTCAAGGCTGTAATGTAATTGGTTAAGGCACACGTGATCCAAGTTGACCGATACACTTTCTCCAATAGTAAGTAATACAGATGTAATCAATAAGACAAAGGACAGAAGCTCTACTTCAGTAGTCTCAACACATCTGAGATAAAGATTACCCCAAATCACCAAACTGAAGGCTTCACAACAGCAGGTCTGGAGATCAAGGTGAGACCTCAGCCACTGCACACCATCTAGACACCACCACACCCACCGCTCTGTGGGTAGCTGTCGTTTAAATACTCTCTCTGTAGTTTAAATACTCTCTCTTCCCATCATCCAATCACATCAGAGCTATAATTAGTAACATCCTGAGGTGATACTGGTTCTGTGGGGAGAAGGAGAGACACAGGGAGAGAGAGGAACAAAGCTTGGCACAACAACAGATCCTTATGGCTCTGGACATAACACTGGTCACATGGCAAACAAACAAACCCTTTTCATACCAGTAATCTGAACTGAAGAATGTCATCTGACCCTGTTACATGGAAACAGTTAAATAAAAGACATATTTTATCCTTACACCACATTTATTAGAAGAAAGGCACAACAGATAGAGTATTAATAAAACCCACAAATGAAATACTGTAATTAGAATGGACACCACTATGTAAACATTGCAATTATTGACATTTATTTTAGATATATATGATTTATATAAACTGTATTATTATTTGTGTCCCTTGAATTGTGTAAAAATATCATTAAACTATGGAAACCTTAATTTCTGTTGAACATCTCTGAATGCAATTTTCATTAAGAACAAATTAGTTATATACAAATTTCTTACCTGAAACCCTCAACCGTTCTTTCTGCTCCAACATCTCCTCATGTCTTATTTGCTCCTGTCTCAGTGTCTCCAGTAGTTGTTTACTGGTTTCCATCTCTTTGATTGCGCTCTCCATAGTTTCTCTTTCTCACTCATCTGTTTGCTCATATTCTCCAGTTCTATGTCTTTCTCCTCAAGCTGATTCTGTTTCTCTTCGATGTATTTAGTCATTTGTAGCAGCTGTTTTTCTATTTGTTGAATTTGTGATTATTTCATATCTAGGTATTTTTCATTTTGTAGGAGACCAGATTTTTCTGTGATTGTTTCTAATTGTTGTAAGACTCTTTCCAAATCCATCTTGGATGCTTTTAAATGTATTTCCGTTTGTTCCAGTTTTTTGCCTTGATTTTTTAAAACCTTGAATATTGTTTGGTGAAGTACCTTCACATAATTCACTTCAAACTCTGAAAAAGGAAATCATAATGATGTCTACATTAGTCTACCAGATGAAATGTAATGTCTCCCTAATGTGTCTTTCCTGATCTATAAAAGACAAAGAAAATAACTTTAACAACACTCACCTGTCATTAAAGCAGATTCCTCCATTATCAGTCTCCCCCCACTGTGGAAGTATAAAGAAAACATTCTTAAGAGCAGGGGCGGTTCTGGGGGGTGGGTTTGCCCCGTGTCAACAAGCTGTGAAACGCCAGTGTTTTGTTCAGTGCGCTCGCTCGCTGAATGAATTCTGCTCTCTGGCAAATTCTCTCATCATAAGCAACAAAGTGCAGATGTGCATACTGTACGAATGTAAGATATTCATTTCACAGTGTAAACAGCTTCAGTGAATTTAATGGGAGTTTTTGAGATTGTTTGAACTTTGGCTAGACTGAAGTCAAAGATAATCTTCTTTGATAATGTAAATGTTCTTTGCTCTCTTTCTGTACAATTAAAGTGTTATATTAATGTTTTTATTAAATTCACATTAAATACAAAGTCAGTCATACATTTTATGGCAAGACACCCATCTGGTACTTAAGTAAAAAGAAGGGTTTTTACTATTATGCTTCTTTGCCCATCACCCATTATAGATCAATACATAACATAATGTATTAATGTGCAAAATGCATTTACTTACACATATTATAAAATCAAGATATTTCATGATATAGTTAACACGTTTGGGAATATTTCGAATAAAAAGGAAAAAATAAATAAAACATAAGCCTTTATCAGTTATACAGTTCTACTGTGGCTGCTGTGTGTCACATGACGCCCCTGACACAATACAAAATGATTTGTCAGATAAATGAAACACGATGAAACATTAATTTGAGTTTAAATTGTTATAGCTTACTTCTAGAGATTGCAGTGATACATGACATATGACTGATCACTGAATGAATAATACTGAAAATAGGTTAAGATGAATTTTAAAAGTGTGCCCCCTAAAAGCACAAGTGGCCCCTGCCTGAAGAAAGTAGTTCTTAAGCCATCTTACCTCATGTAGTCAGATGAACTTGTCTACACTGATTCTTTGATGGCTGACTCACAGGTTGGACTCCAGAATCTTTCCTTGCTGAGGGAACAAAACACAATATGAAGCATGAGCGTGTGTTTGATTGAATTTGTTGTAACAGCTGCGGATTTATGATTTAGTTCACTTTTAGTTCACATAGGAGATTATTGAGGACACTGAGCTGATGTTTAGTGGAGTTATGGGATGCTCACCTCCTTCTACGCTTACTGTTCTTTTGTCATCTGTTGTGTCTTCACTGATGACCTGACACAGGTAAACTCCTATGTCTGATTCTCTGAACTCTCTCAGCTTCAAGGACACATTTCCTCTGTCCAGCTCTTCAGTGGACCAGCCCGTTCTGCCCCCATAGCTCCTCCCCTCTGTCACCTGTCTGTTCTTATAGAGACACACACTCACAGTCTGTATTTTTAAACCATCTGATCTCCATGTCAACAGCACTGATTTCAGGTGACAGGTGGCACGATACAGTGACATCAGACCTCAGTTTGACCTCAGCACTCTGAGCTTCATCAGGGACTATAAGATGAAACTTGTCTGTGAAGGAAGAAAAAAACACATGGACTCATGTACATGATCTAAGTTATGCTACATTTTTGTGAATGAAATAATATTCTATCATGAGACAGAATTACTTTAAGACTTACTGCTGCTGGAAGTTGCCATTATTCTCTCCTAAATTGAAAAACATCTGATGAGAAAAATAAATGATTTCTATCTAACCACCCAACATCACCCCATCACAAAAGAATGACTTCATATTTCAATACTATCTGCTTTACTGACTTGATAATCAACTAGTAGCAAAATAAATGGATTGTCTGTTCATGACCTGTTTTTGTATTGTACAGTCTCTATCAAGTAGCGTAGAATGTACATCATTGTCACAGTAACATAACAGGTCTGACTACTGTTTAAGACAGTATGTTTGTTTATATGAATCATCTCATCAACAGAATTGTTTTCCCCCCCTTTTGAGTATCCCACTGAAGAATACCTCATTTTAAGACTGTGCCATCTTAAAAGAAGTTCTAAAACATTAAAAACATTTCTAGAAACTGTGTTCTTTTCTATTGTCTTCTATTTTCAACAAAATAACAATGTGTGAACAGCCCCTTGGTTTGTTGCTCCACTTACCTTTTCTGTCTAAAGTCTCCTGTCTCAGTTGAAGAGCGTGCAGGGGACATGAAGTTGTCACAAGAGTTGAAGAAAAACTACAAGTTAGCAGTCTTCGTCTTTCCTGCTGTTGCTTGTGAACACTGTCACACTAGCATTCAGATCTCTTTCACTTTTACTGTAAGCACATTTACTTTCACTTGCACACACATTATGGGAGATTCACTACTTATCTGTTTTTTTATCAGGTGTCCTTCATGAAAATGAAAGAGGTTTTGTCAGCAAGCTCAAAACTGATTTGGATGCTTATTTAAATCTATTTCTTAGTCCTCAGTTTGCTTGCCTTGTTGGATGTTTTCTGTTTAAGAAACTGTTTTGTGGGTTGAACTTGAACAACTTTACCTGATTCTGTGTTTGACTCCTACATCCCTTTTCTACAGTATCCTCCACCCTGCCCAATCCCAGTTCTCTCAAAAATAAAGTTTTGTTAAATGAATAGGCCCATGTCTGAGATTTATCATGACCTAAAAATGTGAACATTGGCAAAAATGCAGCAAAGCACATTCCTGCCATTGATTTTAAACCATAAAGTAAAAAAACGAATCTTGTGTTTCAGCTAATATTTAGATTAGATGAAGCCCTCTAGGGTTGAAATTGTCACGGTCTGTCACGGAAAACTCGGGAAAGCATATGCAAATGCAGTTTATTAGTCCCAAAACAGATAAAAAAAACAGAGCAAAAACACTGGCAAGAGGTATTTCACAAACACAGAATCCATAAACACAGACAGAAATAGACTGCACCGTGTTATAGAATAGGTACAATACGGTTGAGAGATGTGTCTTAATCTGATTCACAATTTCACATTTTCATATGATTATTATAGATTGTAGATTTTTTACAGTTATTATACATAAAGTGCTATATCCACCTCTTAATATCAGCAGTTAGCGAGATAAAGGTCTTACTAATGTTTATGTTTTATGTTTATGAGTGTATGTTTTTGACTCTCTCCACATGCATTTTAACATCCAGATAATTTTCTGCTGAGAAAAGAAAACAAATTATACATGCATCTAGGTATTTACACTTTAGACATTAATGCCTTTAAGGATACATTGAGTGAAACAAACTGGTCTTACATTTACATATGCATTAGGTGGACCCTTTCTAAAGCAGCTTCAAGTGCCTTCTGAGTTTTTATTCTAAGAAGCTAGGAACATCCTAAACTAAGATTGAGCTTTTGAGCTTGCGCTTTCTGTAAACACAAAAGGGCGCTGTGGTTAAACCAAATAAAAACAGGTGGTTTTGAAAAAATAAATAAAAAGTAATTACGTTATGCTTCCCACACCATTAGATGGCATTAGAGACCAGGCATGTTCACATAGAAACCAGGTATAATTTTATTAGGCTATACTTTAGAAGAGAATCTGGTATGAAACGTACTATTACGAACACCCCCAAAATAACCTGAAATCAACATCTAAACACCCATCAAGGGTTAGAGTGGTGCAGAAGGTGCATTTGGAGAGCAATCAGCTGTTATGAATACTACTGTAATATTGCCCATTCTTGACATGGGTTGATTTGTGTGGAGCCCCCTACACGCTTAAAAATAAAGGTGCTTCAAAAGGTTCTTCAAGCGATGCCATAGAAGAACCATTTTTGGTTCCACAAAGAACCATTCAGTCAAAGGTTCTTTAAAGAACCATGTCTTTCTTACCTTTTTGTAATCTGAAGAACCTTATTTCGCCACAAAGAACCTTTTGTGAAACAGAAAGGTTCTTCAGATGTTAAAGGTTCTTTATGGAACCATTTAGACAAAAAGGTTCTTCTATGGCATCGTGAAGCACCTTTATTTTTAAGAGTGTACTGGGAAACTGTATTAAATGCAGCCCATTAAAAAGAAACTGCAAAGCAAAGAAGCCTGTCATATAAATGCAAATGATGCATATTACAAATAGTAAATAGGGAAAGTGATTGCAATCACAGTCAAAACCAAATGAATAATGGCAGATAATCAATAATAGAAAACATCTTTTCACATATCTTTTCTGGCAGAAATGCTTTCAGTTTTGAATTATTCTTTTCACGCATAGCTAACGTGTGGCTAAAGAAAATGTAAGATGGAGTTAATGACCGTGGTAGTCATTTCTTGCTGACTGGGAGAAAACAGCCTGAGCTGTCATGTCCATTAACGTTCAGTGGAAAACACCTAGCACTGCTGCCTGTTCTCAACTCCAGAGGTGCTGCTTCAAACCTGCCTTAACTCATTTCAGCAGGACATACAGGAATGATAGAAAAACACTCACTGCACCAAATGGACAAAAGCAACCTGACTTTTTCCAACCACAAATAGGACACCATTTCCTATTTGGGAAATGGCTGAAGTGCATAAAAGCTACCAAACAGCTACCTATCAACAGGGGAATAGCCTTTCCAAAGAAAATAATAATTGTTATTCTGTCAAGACAACATCTTAGCTTTTAGTCGACCACATCTCTGAGGTTACACGTTGTTCGCCAATGTATCTATAAATGGTTTAAGACATTGTTGTCTATAATAAATATGTGCACACATTTCCCATGTTGTTTGTGTATCCAACTTGTACTCCTTTGAGACTCTTGTAGATAATAATGAAACACTATTTTGAGTCACACATTTCAAAGTGATGAATCTGAAAACAAATTACAGCAGATGGGTCTGTGACATTCTCTGTGCCAGATGCAAAACTGACACCAGTGTGCATCTATTCTGTATGTATATTAGACATTTGCAGATTAATCTATTTATCTAACCAGGGGTAAATGAATCCCAGTGCTCAGTGAGTTTGATGAATGAACAGCCTTTATTCTTTACTCATGTACATTTATAAATACAATAATGCCTAATTCTAATTAACATGTCTAGCACTGTTCACTGTAAACTAAGTCATCATATTGTGTTGCCAACAGTGTCCAGATGGTCTTGAATAGAAAGACGAAATGTGTCTTGGCTATTTATTTGAAATCACTCACTAATGAATAAATCTCCAGTCACATCCAGTCACAAAAATGCATTTTAAAACTTGAGAATGCCTCACACCTAATGTTTTAAATGTTGGCAAGATGAATCGTCCCCTTATATTGCACTACTGCACGTTGTGCACACTGTCACCCTTTTACATTACCAACACTTCGCTAGAAACCCACATTTACATTACTTTATACATTATTTATGCTGTGTATAAAGCAATCAGTATTGACAGTCTTGCGGACCACAAATGGAACTGTTTAGAACACGTGTATTTATACCCCACACACTGTACATACTGTGTTGGTCTATATTGGTGGGTGAAAAACTGCAATTTTCCACCCACCATTACACATACGGTATTGCATGTATATGGTGTACTGATATTAATTTGAGATAGTGGTATACAGCCTGAGCACACTCTATGGAATACTACCTGTTAATTACTTGAAATATTTGAGTAAGCTAACTTATACATTTAAATCAAAATTATCATGTAATTTCAACTTTAATCAACTATATTTTTAGTAGTGGAACCATAACTAGCTACAACTAGCTAATTCAGTAAATGCTAATTTGCTAATTAGTCACACAATGCTTTAACCCTCTGGCCCTCTTCGTTTAGGAGTCACACTGGCCTCCTTCGCGGTCAAAAGTGACCGATGCCTTGAAATTTTACTTTTTTTTTTCCATAATATTTTTTGATTATTATTTATGATTTTGAGGGAATTTTATGATACTATGCAATATTTATACAATTTGAATGAGCTGTTTTCTCCATTAGAATTAATATGTTTATTTATTTACTATTTTTTAATAAATGCAATATTTCACATAAAAATAGAGTGAAGGCATTTAAAATCCATTTTTTGAAGTGAGAATTGGGCCATCTGGAAGCATTAAAAAATAAAAACTTGTGTAATGTTGCGTAACGTCTTGTATTAGCACCCTATATAGATATATACAGAGGCTTTTGGATTCTTGTTTTTTAGACACAATTTCCTCATTTTTTTAGGTTTTGCATTTAGATATACAGTATATCTAGACATTCTAAAAGACTATTTTTTTGTCAAGGTTTAGATATTTTTGGTTAGATAAGTATCAGGTTTTACATTATGATTACAGTCAAACATTAAAATCTTGTTAGAAAGGGAACACATAGAAAGCATTTTTGTTACTCAGTATTTGATAATTAAAAAACCTAACAAAATAAGGAATGGATAGTGATAATTCAAAACACTTTATACAAACATTTTGTCATTAATTGATATTTTATTCAATGTAATTAAATAAATGTTAATAAAACTTCAGAACAGAAATGAACATTTTTTCGTATTTCCCATTCATTTCCTATGTCGGTCATTTTTGACCGCGAAGAAGTCAAGTGTGACTTTTTTTTTTTTTTTACCCTTTAACATATCCGAATCATGTCCATGATTTTTTTTGTGTTCATATTGCTAATGTGACAAAAGTCACAACACATAGAAAGCATTTTTGTTACTCAGTATTTGATAATTAAAAAACCTAACAAAATAAGGAATGGATAGTGATAATTCAAAACACTTTATACAAACATTTTGTCATTAATTGATATTTTATTCAATGTAATTAAATAAATGTTAATAAAACTTCAGAACAGAAATGAACATTTTTTCGTATTTCCCATTCATTTCCTATTTCGGTCATTTTTGACTGCGAAGAAGTCAAGTGTGATTATTTTTGTTTTGACTCTTTAACATATCCGAATCATGTCCATGATTTTTGTGTGTGTTCATATTGCTAATGTGACAAAAGTCACAAAGTGTCATCTCATTCCGATGAAGCTAAGATTTTTACAATTTCAAAATGTTAATTAGCATAGCAATTGTTAAATGAGTAAGGCAACATAGAACATTTAGCATATATCTTCTCTCAAACCAAGCTCATGTTCCACTCATCAACATGATGGTACCCCCCAAAAAACCCAACATAACGGAAACTCTTCTAAATCAGCATAGCAAAATATTAAACACCACTAAATCTCCAAAATACCATTAGTCTTGCACACGCACACACACACACACACATTATATAACACATATTGGCATTTACTCTCTAAATTAAAAGCAAGTTCATTAAAACACAGCTCAAAACAATGAAACAATTCAGAAAAAGAAAGCTAAATACTCATGCAAGGGGACCCTATTTGGTCTAGTGCCCTGCATGGGCACATGCCCGATAGACCTGTGCATTCATCCAGTACTGCTACTCTCAAGATCTTTCAGCCATGATATTTGTTTCTTCTATTTAAAGGTGTAGTTCACCCAATTTAATTTAATTTATATACTGAAAACAGTACTTAAATACTAATTTAAGTACTGAAAACAGTGATAATTTAAATTAATTTCCAGGCAGGTTCGTTGTGTTAATTGCTGACTGAGTGCACCACCTGTCATGCAGCACCAACTTAATATTCACTAATATTGTTATTCACATGTCACCAGTTAGTGTTGACAGAATTCAGTAACAAAACTAGTATGTCCTAAGAATGAGGCTTGATAGACAATAATATTGCTGGACTTGCCAACAACCTTGAACAGATTACACCTATCAAATCTTAATTTGGCATTTAATGCGAATGGCTTGGCTAGTGTTTAAATGAGTTTGTGCTCAAATCTCTGTTGGTTGATGGAGCTGTGAAAATGGCTCTACAGCTCCATCAGCCAAATTCAACCTGTCATTTTTTGCACTTTATGGACAATCCCTATGACCACCTTCATGACCCTAACTTAAAGGCCCGTCTTCTGCCTTTTCTAGACAAAACACTCTTAAAATGTATGTACAGCAAAATTACAAAAAGAAGGAAAACCTGAACTACCACCTTCTGTCACAGTCATGGACTTCTTTTGTGTTTTCATTTAGTTTCTGTCGTCCTTTGATTAGTTCATTCAGTTCACCTGCATTTGATTAGTTATCATCCTCAACTATCTGTCCCTCGTTATCTCACCCTACTTAAGTTCCCCTTTCAGTTCAGTTAACAGCTGGTTATTAGTTGTGTATGCTGCTTTCATTACTCTGTGTTTTGAATGAATTGTCAAATTCGTCATCACCTTGGATTACTATTAAATGTTATTTTAGTTACTTTTGTCTTTGTGTGCCTTCCTTCACAAGAGCGTGACACCTACTGTATTGTAAAATAAAACGAGGATTTATTATTAGTAGTAATAAAAATAATAAAATAATTATAATTGTATTTTACAGAACAATTAAATCACAATACTAATATTTATGACTGTCTTCTTTGCTTTCAAATATTAAACCATAGCTCTTTTATTTTATTAGAAAACTGCTAGGAGAGCTTAAAGCTACTTGACAATATATTTATAAGTGATTCTCATTACAAATTTGAGAGAATGGCTGGCACATGGTGCGTTTCAAATACACTTTATGGGCAACCGAAACTCACAACAATTGCTGACTGGAGATGCTGTTAAGCAGCATTTATAGTGAACCAAACCAATACGAGACACTGAAAACATTGAATCATGAGTTGCTTATGTGCCACACTTCACACTGAAACACGGTAATTGCTTACCATACAACAGTACAAATAATTATAATAACTTATTACAGATAAATTAATAATTAAATAAATAGATTTGAATAGATCTACTATAAACATTGATCATGACCCTTTTTGAACCAGTTGAGAACCACTGTTAAACTGTTTAGTAAGAGTTTTGTCAGAATAACCTGTATGTTAGCTGCTGTTCTCTGTAAAATAAATAAATAAATAAAACAATAAAAAAATACATTAAATAAATAACACAACTGTAAATCACAGCTGGGAGAAGTCACTTTTTAATTACATGGAATGTGTCAGTTCTTCTATATTTATAAATACTGACATTCAAATCAAATATAAAAAGCTTTACATTTTTATTAGTGAATCTTTAAGACTGATTTGTGGAATTATTAAAATGTTTCTGGGAATTTTATAGTGTGAAAAGACTGTCGCCCACACAGGTCAAAAGGTCTTCGGGGCTGAGCATCTCACATTCTGCTCTATGCTCAGTTTGTTTAACTTTTTTAAATTAATGAATTAATAAATTTTTTATGATGTTCTTTGCATTTATTTATGGATTTGGACCATAGTATGATACTATATGATTATACTATGTAAGCAATTGGCAAAGATGAGGTAAAAGCAGAACAAAAACAAAATGGAGTGTATTAGTGTAATGGAGGCCAGCTGGTAGAAGATGTGAGGGTAAACCTCACTCCCCTGATCTCAAGAACTGTGCTAGCGACTGATACTAGAGGCTGTGGCCCTCATTAACATGCCTGCCTCAGTGCCTCCCATGCTGGAAATGTCGTTCGAATCCCACTCAGAGTGAGTGAGGGAAGTAGAACTGGAGGGGTTACATTGGTGCCGTGACCCGGATTGTAACGGAGGCCAGCTGGTAAGAGCTGTATGATTAAACCTCACTCCCCTGATCTCATGAGATGTGCTAGCGAATTACACTAGAGGCTGCAGTCTTTAGCGTCCTCGTTAGCACACCCACCTCCCAAGGCCAGTTCAAATCCTGCTTGGAGTGAGTGAGGGGTAACATTCAGGGGCGTGTCTAGAGCATTTTAAATGGGGGGGCCAGTCGGGGGCACTGGCTCAAAAGAGGGTGGCATGGGGGGTTGTGTTTGCGGAACGATGTATGTTAAAAGCACACATCCAGTGTGAGTGAAGGAAATCCGCTTGGGAGTGGAGAGATTCGTCCTTGC
>NW_015551135.1:32925-37636 GCF_001515605.1 Sinocyclocheilus anshuiensis
AACAATATTTAAAAGCACACGTCCAGTTTTGTGTGAGTGAAGGAAATCCGCTTGGGAGTGGAGAGATTCGGCCTCGCGCACATGGATCGCGTAACATTATGCACTCTCGACATTGTCATTAAGATCACACTATAGAAACTGCATAAAATTAGAAATTGACTAAAAACAAGCCTATGGCAAGACATCTGGTGGGGGGGGCACCTGGAGTGGCCAGCCAAATTTCAGGGGGGGAGGGGGGTGCGGTGCCACCCCTGGCCACCACGTAGACATGCCCCTGGTAACATTAGCACTGCTGCATAGCTCTGTACTTTCATTCAGTGCAAAGATAAGAAGATAAAGACTTTCTGAGAGCACTTCTCTTCTTACTTGTACACAAAGAGACTGCAAACAGATGGTCGATGGGCAAATTAACAGAGATGCTGAATTGTAAATGGTTAATTTCTATTGTATATATATATATATATATATATATATAGTATATGTTTTTGTACAGTACATTATTAACAGCATTGCAATAATCATGACGTGAAGTGTGCTTCAGCGAAAAACGCACAGGTCAAACAAGGTTATGATGCTCATTGTTCAGCCTGAACCGCAGGCTGTAATATTGTTTGTGCCAATTAATTTAAATTTCAATTACATTGAAATCTCTTTTTAGGAACTGATGGCACTGAAGTCTGCCAGTAGCTGTGGTCAGTGATTCAAATAAATCCACACATGGATGCAAAGGTGAGGCTGAGTATTCTTGAAAGGACTGACACTCATTTGGGATGGCCAGAGGGTGAGTAAGTAAATAAGTAAAGTAAGTAAACTTGCATTCTTGGGTGAACTATTCCTTTAAGAAAACTTTTTCTCATGCCTGCCTTATGAAAATGACTACCAAAATATACTTGAAAACCAGGAAAAATAAAAAAACAGAAATTCTTAACCTTTACCAGAGTACTTGAAACTAAGAAATAACCTTGCCTCACACTTGCTGGGTAACCAACAAACGTTCTCTCACACTATATGAAACCGCCAATAGGGGTTTGTATTTATTATTATTAGCATGATAAGACATGTAGACAGGAGTACTGTGAAAACAATGTTGAAATAATAATAAAATAAATTATGCATTTTATGCACTTCTTGCGTGACCTCACCAGCATACAATGCAGGTAATGCATCACAAATTTAATGCAAGCATAGCTTAACATTACAAGAAACACAGTGTTCATTGTTCACTCTTGATTTGTTGTTGGATTTCTTTTTTAACATCAACAGGATTTGCCTTATTAAATTTGCATCTTTGGATGGAAGCATAGCTATTGATAGATGATGTTACCTGTCAGGAAAAGAGAGAGAGAGAATTCTTGTCATGTGAAAGCAAACTAAAGCATTATGGAAGACTGAGGTTCATTGGTAGATTTTTATTCATTGTGGAATATTTTGGTAGAATAAACATTAGGATAATCCAGCTACTGTATGTGCAAATAAAAGCTTGAGTCCTTGGGTTAAAAACAGACATATTCAGTCAAATTCATTATTTTACACAGACAAACAAAACACACATTTGTCCGATTTGATTAATATGCAAAATGCTTAATTTGACTGTATTAGTATAATTAAGTATATGATAGCTTAGTGTATTATTGTTAAGAACAGTTTTTACAATCTTGATCCAACCAACCCCGATAGCACTCTTTTATTACATTGTCAGCCAGGCTTCAAAATTGATCACAAGCATCTCAGTCATTCTTGAGACGTGGGACAAAACAGGTCCAGCAATGGTAACTGCTATTAGCTTTAAAAAATAAAAATCCCATCTGAAACATGTTCAATATTTCTGATAGCCAATACATAAAGAACATGTGCTTGCCTTAAAACAAATCACTGCCGTAAGCCTCGAATAATGATTTATTTCAGAGCTCTCAGGTTCGCTTTCGCGGTAAATCGCTTCAGGCTTCAGTCATCATCCTCACATTTTACTCTTAAAGGGATAGCTCACAAAAAAATTAAAATTACCCTATGATTTACTCACATTCAAGCTTATATCGAAATCCTCAGACATTTTTCTTTACATAACCTTGTTTTGTACTTCTTATTCGTGACTGGTGTTTTGTTTTGCTCTCTCCTTTGCGCTTCCGTGTTTGTCACTTCTCACTGGAGCTTATGCTATGCCTACATACTACGTCATCCGCTGGACCGCCACTCTTTCGTGAACGCGTATGACCAGCGGAAGCTAGAGATTATGGTTTATAAAGTTCTAAATATGGATATTTTTTTACAGAAATGCATTGCTTTGCTTCAGAAGGCCTCTATTAAGACTCTCGTCAAATCAGATTGTGCACAGAAAACTTTAACCGCCAACTGCTGATAATCATGGCTACTCGAAGCGCATTCGAGTGCGATGAGTGCTGTGAAAAAGTGCATTTGGGACACTCTAAAATGCTTGGAAATGTGGAAAATAAATTGGAGGATCAGATTCAGTATTATTGATGACCCGTGGCGTAATTATTATACTGCATCTCTGTCAGAGCATGATGTAGGCTGATAAAAATGCAGCTCATTAATAAACAACGTTTTTTGTTCGATCCATTTTATAAAATCTGCCTTCATTTAGCAAGTGCACTCACGCAAAAACATTTTTCAAGGTAAACACTTTTTGTTCCATTCAGTTGTAGATGCTGCTGATTCACCCAGACTGCCGCAGCCCCCGCAAAGTTTGTGTGTGTGTTTTCTTTTGAAAAAGTTTCCCTGGAAATACTTCCCCAATTTTTTCCTTACAAATTGTATTATCAGCATAACAATTTGAATAAATGTAGCTGTGTAAAGGGTAGGGGATGATCCCCCCTTCTAGAACAATGTGCATTTATGATTAAATTGTAACATAAATTATCATGTTTATGATTCTCATTTCTTTATCACAAAACGCTAAAACTGGCACCGTTTTGGAGAGAAATTGGTTCTTTTTAATCTCTCTTTTTAACCCATCTCATGGTGTGTGATGATGAACTCTCGTATGAGTTTCTAATGGTTTTGTATTCTTTGCATTGTTCTAAACATTAATATTTTATGTGTAACAATAGCATGATCTGGCTCAGTGACCTTACACCTGATTTTAAATCTAATTTTTCAAACATTATGATTTAAATGGTGTATTGAGAATAACTCTTTCATCTTTTCTTCATGTTAATAGTTTTTCAGTGTTGTTTTGATGTGTTTTAAAGAGTTGACAGTCAAAATTAAACCTGCTGGATGATAGAATGCTCTTCATTCTTTCTGGCAAACAGCAAAAGATAAAATGAATTACAGTATGTACAATACTGTTTTACAATTTTCTACATTTTTAAATTGCAGTGTATAGTTTATTTTAAGGGATAGATTCCACAGCTCAGTACTCATACTCACTACTCATGAGTACTTTTAAATAAGCTACTCTTTTACTCTTACTCAAGTAGCTTTTTTGGACAAGTACTTTTTTCTGAGTATGAGATTTTGACGGTATGATAACCTTAAGCAAAAATATCATGGTATTGTCATTACAGCTCTGAAATGTGTTATTTTTAAATGACTGGGTAAAAAAAAAAAAAAAAAACTTTTTTCCACTGAACACAATATATTTTGTTTTTGAGCAACATAAAGAATATTAGGAACAATATAATTTGTTTATTTTCCTTTGATTTGTTTCCTAAAAAGAAGAAAAATAAAGACTGACATCTTTATTTAAGGTCTGCTATTTAAGATGGATTGGTGATAAGTTAGCTGGTGCTCTTGAAAAATAAAGATGCTAATTCGTTCATGTAACATTAACTGTTTGCCAATATTTTTGTAGATTATTTTAAGTGACCTTTTGTGACCTAATATCCACATCACGTATCGGTACGTTTGAACTAGGGTGTTGCTCATAAAGTATGGATAAGCACGTTTTACACCGATGAATGGCTGAATGGAAGCATATAGGTAGCGAAATTCAATTTAAAATGCTGTTGACATTTTTTCCACCCCTGTTTTACACCACTAAATTAACCTCTGCTCTTTTTTGTTTTATTTTTAGGATGAGCAGTGTTCCGTTTATGACGAGAGGTGGTCATCAGCTGCATTCTAGAATTTCTTGGGGAACATGCAGGAGACCTCATCAAAGAATTGAAAGTATGCAATCTTAATTTCAATACACCAGAAGTGTGAATATATCAAAATTGTTGTTGACTTCCTGAAGAGGCCATAATATTGTTGATTGGACTTTCTGATTAAACAGATAGTTGAGTTTCAGATCTTCTCTGTTGATCAATATTTCATAGGTTTTGAGTGTCACTGCTGTTTAATGTTACAGGACAATGAGAACCAGAAAGGAATTGAACAGCTTGTGATGGCAGTAATTGTGACCAAGAAGGGAACTTCGATTGACAGTCCAAAGGACATTGGAATTATTATCAAGGGGGAGAAAGTTGTTACAAGCCTTGAAGGTGTTCCCAGGGCTTGCTATGTCCTCCTTGGTTTGACGTATGCACTGAATCTCCATTATCCCAGGCATCTAAAGTATACTTTGAGGTATTTCAGAAACTTATATTGGAGCTGGATGTTTCAAAGCTGTCAAACAGAGAATTACCATTATAACTAGCTATCTCACAAATTTGTGCTCACTCAGTGTTTTTTTTAATTTTACAGTGGTAATTTTGTTGCAGTAGCACGAGATAGCTTGATTTCAAACTTTGAATTGAATAAAAAATGA